>NC_092212.1:28598063-28601651 GCF_043381705.1 Parasteatoda tepidariorum | reverse complement strand
TTTTTTTTTCTAGTAGATGATAGTCTAGTTTACTCGTCTGTCAATTAATACTAATAATATATTGGATTTTTTTGTTAGTTAAAAATAGTTAAGTGAAAAATGTTACAATTGACCCCACTCTCCCCTACTCTCTTGATGGCTGTTATGCAGTAAAATATCAGATTTATCCAAGATTACTGAATATATAGAGATGCTAACTTGCTCCAGACAGAGGATAAATATATTTTCAAGTGGTATTCTTTTACTGTGTGATTCTTGGTTAAGAAAAATTAGATTTATAGGGCTATTACTCTCCATTACTTCTAAATATTTCCAAGACTTATGCGACACACCATTTAATTACTCAGGGGGAAGATATTAAGCGTGAATGTAGCGGGTTCGAATCCCGCCGTAACCCTGATGTATTCTTTGTGATGTCCTTCTCTGTATTGTGCAATCTGTCCTTCGACTTGACAAAGATTTATAAGCTTAAATTGAGCACACAAACCTGCAAATGTATGCTACTCCAATAAACAATATACAGGGATGCCACATAAATGTAAAAAGTGGTAGCAACTCAATTCATTTTTTCATTATATCTTTGATTATACAACCGTAGCTACCACTATGATTTATATTTCAAAGTATTCATATTTAAAAAAGAAACGTTCATTCTCAATAATAACCCAAAATAGTTGCTTATTTCATTAAATATAACTTTGAATTTCATTAGTCAGCACTTTTGGCATTTATAGTCGGCCGTTGTTACCCCATACCTGCCAACTCTTCCGGATTTTCCGGAAGATTTTGTTTTCATATTTAAAGTGGTAGTTAATATATGCTATTTTTTCTTTTATAAACTTAATTTTTAAATGATCTTGATCACCACTATTCTTACAAAAATTAAGCACATATATTAATATGCGTTACTATCATGGTTGTCAACTTATGTTTGCTCATATACAACGTATTTGTTTGCTTAAAATTAAAGTTTGAATTCCATTTTAATACCACTGGGAAAATGATAAAGGAAGGGATTAAAAGTTGGCAGGTATGTTACCCTGATTACAGTTAGGTCTTATAAGTAGTTGACGAAGTTAACCGAGAGTCTATAAATTTTAGTTTGTAGTTATTTACTCTTTTTAAAAAAATACTTTGCCGAATCCGGAGCAGTTGGCATTTCTGGATATATGGTTGGTTAATAGATGTTTAAAAAACAAATGAAAATTGGTAGTCAGTTGAAAGTCGCTAAGGTCAGGTAAAGTAATAGTCACTGCAGTAGAATGATTTTGGCCGGAAAGTTTTCTCTTTTGAAAGATTTTCGTATTTAAATAAGGTATTAAAATGATTTAAGGAAATTACTTTATTGCTTTGTCAAAGATGTGCAGATTAACTATTTCAAAATAAGGATGGAAGAATCGTTCTTTCATCCATTTAAATCGTTTTTTCTTCTTCATGTTAATCGTTTAATTTGAATCGTTTTTTCTTCTTCAAGTTTGCTGTGTTGTACCCCTTAAGTTATTCGTGTTCAAAATATATATCTTACTTAAAACTCTCATCTATATCTTATATATACATCTTACAAAAAGTCTCACTTACGCTATGACTTCTATAACGGTGCGCAAAATATACATGGTTATTTAAAACCATAAATTGCGTGAGAACACTTTAGTGTGTATGAGAACACTATAGTGTATGCCTATAGGCACAAATGGATTAAGAAGCTTATGTGGATTTCTGATATACTTCTACAATTTTAGAATGAATTGCAATATTTTGACTGCTATGCTATGTTAATAGTTTAAGGGATAAAATTTAGTTCTCTTATTGGTGAACTATTAGTGGTATTATTGGTGGTGTTATTTAGTTCTCTTATATGATCTTTTTTTCAAATATAATGGATGATGGGGTAACGTAAATTATTTTGTTATTTTTATTCATTAAATGGTTATCATTTATTAAGATGCTGCAGTCACTCGTTAAATGATGCGTTACTTTATGCGTTATGCGTTAGTGACAAAAAATGAAAAAAAAAACTGCTTACTTTAACTATTGCTGTTGTTGTTGTCGGCTATTAAGTTAGAGGAGTTTCGATTGTTCTTTTTTTTCCAGTGGCGCCATCTATGGCCGAGAATTCGACCTTGCCACATCATACGTCACACCTGTTTATAAGGCGGACCCATTCATACATCCATCCATTTATCCACGAATCGTAAATTTGACTCGAACCAGAGAACTATCGATCTCCAATTCAGCACCCCCAGAGGTATAATTTGTTTTGGGAAAATGGAGGACTTTGCGACCTGACAGATTTAACGTTCACCAGTCGCAATTTACTCGACGGAGAGTCTTCGACAGGCTAGATTCGAACTCCCGTTCTCATGAACATGAGTCCAACGTCCTGCCAACCTGGATATCCCGATCTAACTTTAACTACTGCCTTACCTTTTAAAACTTAGTTTTACTTTAATCTTAAATGTTGAAATTGGTAAGCATATCGCTTAAGATGAGGATTTTGAACTATAAATAATCAATGAGTAACATAATATTGTAAGAAAAATATTTGTTTCGCATAAAATTAATTTCATACGAGAAAAATATATAGTTTTTCTTATTATTGTGAATTACGTGTCTTATTATTGCTTACAGTGTTTATGTTAGTCGAAAAAAAGAGGAAAGTTTCGTTTGGTTTCAGCTTTGCAAATTTTTATGTGAATTATAAAATCTAAACTATCATTGTTTTGATATAAACTGTTCATGGTAAGTTAAATGTTCAATTAAAAATTTCAAGGATCGCGCTTCATTATTAAAAGGAAAAAAAAAATCATACTGCTTCATTTTGCTATTTATTTCATCTACTTATCTTATAACACGGTTTATAAACTATATAGTTTAATCATAATTTATATTCGCTACAAAGTTTCTCATTTCCCAATGCAGTTTTACAACATAGTTTTCTCGAGCAGGTATCACACGCAACATGTTTAAAGGTACAAATCGATGGGTAGTTGGTTGGTAAATAATGTAGTAAATCACTTCATATAGTTCTGTCTTTTGGCGTTTAATTTCAAGCCCCCGCCAAACCGATGGAACATTACAAATGTCTCAGCCAGGTTTCTCTCAAGTCCTACATGAACAGAAGGCCAGGGCGGAAATGTTGGGTTGTCATGATGTATTGACTGCCTCGTTTTAGTTTGGTATAACCACAAGTTTACCTGCCATTTTCCAATAAAAGCCCTCTCCACTTCTATTAAGAGTTACTCGCCATATTCTATTAATCGAGCCACTCGATGAACTTATCGGCGGTCTCTGATTGGTGGATGGACTACCGCGTGATCCAGATGATGATGGATGAAACGACGGAGACCGGAATTTAATCGCTCTCATTTGTTTTCGAATTTTATTTCGTTTCATGATGGCAACAACATTTCGAAACTTAAAGAATGAATATATATGCTATGATTGTCACCTCTATGCGTCAGATTTAATTAAGAACAGAAAATGCACAGTTATTGATGCTGAATTAGAACAATGCTTACCAGCCTATAATTCAAATTCGTTATGGATTCGAAAAATATTGTTTCATTGACATATATATATATATATATA
>NC_092212.1:28582834-28597734 GCF_043381705.1 Parasteatoda tepidariorum | reverse complement strand
AAAAACAATTTACGGTGTTAAATTTCGTTATTAGGGTACCCTTCCCGTAAACGGACAACTCTCATAAACGGACAAATTTTTTGGTCCCATGAATGTCCGCTTAACGGAGGTTTTATATATATATCCTTCAGATATCCAGTATTCTAGAACATGAAAAGAAAAATGAAATCGTTTATCAAATACTGGACAGATGCATGCTCATATTATTTTTTTCGCGCAAATGAAGACAATTTATACGAATTGTTTAAATGGAAAGCTGACCGAAACCGCATCATCATTTTGTGCGTCAGAACAAGATTCTTGCTAACCATCCATGAAAGATGCATCTTATTTGTTGTGGGTGGAATTGGTCAATTAAATCTTATGCTTGACATCTGTATGAATGCTTAACGATTTCAAAGAAAAGCGATAATTCCGTTTTACTTTGCCGTCCATCCTTGAAAAAGTGCAGTCTAACTATAAAAGGCACAATTGAACTGCCAAATCTATGTAGGGAAACTTAAAAATTGTTAACAATGACTTAAATGTGATGACCGACCGGGAAAACATGCGTAGTAATGAACAGTTAAAATTATTGCAGACAAGAGATGAAAAGTTGAGTAAGGTACACCCTGATACAAAATTTATATTAGCAACGGGAGCATGTAAATTATGAAATTATCTAAATACTTATAACAGTTGTTTTATGGTTTAACAGTAAATAACACTAGGGAAAAACATTTTGCTTCAATAATACAATATCTCGGTTTTACTTAGTTTGAGTGTAAGATTTCAGAATTGAAATTGATTTTGTTCGGAAAACTACGTATTTTTCCAAATTCTACGTATTTATTTTTAGTTTAGTTTCTCTTCTTGACAAAATGCACGAGTTTATAAGGGCGTATGTTTATGTAACGTGTGTACGCTACTCTCTTGATAAAAACACTTAAGACAAAAATATATATGACCTTAATGTATCACATCTTAAACTGAAATTTATTATTGCCTTCTGCCTACAACTCCTTACGTAACAGAGAAGTGGGGGCACTCCGTATTCGCGAGAGTGAATTTTGAAAATTCTTTGTAAGCAATGCATGAAAACTGTACTGATAGCAAATTTGAAACAAACGAAACGAAGATATCTGAAATCCGTTCAAATGTAAAAAATTATTCCCTTCTGTAAATTTTTACATACTTGACATTAAATAAAAAAGTAGACCAAGCCTTTCTTAAAAGTGTATGAAGGAGTTTGAATCCTCTCGATTTCCAGATGAACTGGTGAAAAAGTTTTTGTTTCAAAAAAATTTAATTATATGAAACTTTTGTCAGAACATTAAAACATGATAAATTGATTTGAACTGGCTTTTCAATAGATTGCTGGCACAGGCCTCTTTGCCATGTATTTTGAACTGGAGGACTTTCGTGATTTGGGCTTTGAGACATTTTAGGATAAATTTGTTTAAAAAAAAACAGATCTCATTATACAATTTTTTCCTTATAAATTATTTTGGCGGACCACTTGATGACCTGCAACAAAACTTTCAATTGGACTTAAGACATATTTCGCATAACATTAAGGAGTTTCTTGGGAAATTACTATTCTAAAGAATATCGTCTGCATTCAACAACCATAACTGGGAAACTGCCGATATGCAGCTTTAGATTAAATTTGTTGCGAAATTTGAATATCGTTAAAGCAATTTATTCATCTATAAAGTGTTTCTACATACATTTTTACCTTATATTTCTTGCTTGATAAAAATAAAATTGCTAACCATGCACAGAGTCAGAATATCTTAGGTAGATATCTGTTTTGTGATTTATATCTATTCTCTGTGTGGCAAATTAACTATCACGAAATTTTTTAAGATACTCATTTTTAAAGATGAGGAGCATGACATATATTAGATAAAATGACAAAAGGATTTAAATAAAATTAAAGAAAAAAAATATATAAGGCATGACTTATATCCAAGATTCAATATCATTTCCAGCACCTTTAAATTCTTGTTCAAAAAAAAAAAACTGTTGAAGTCAGGTGACATTACCAAACACGACTATAAATTTTACAAGTCGATTTTGAATCTTCTGAGCCATGCAAGAACAGGAAGACACTTATCGATATTTTTGTGTGCATAATATTTATTTTTATGAAAGATAAAAAAAAAATTCTGGTGTATTTTGGAACCGGAATATATTATTTACCGATAACTGTGAGTAAAAATTCGAGAATGGTGAATCAAGATAGTGGAATTCTTAAATGACTTTTTCTTCAAATAAGCAGACGACAAATGGGATTCGAAGCTAGCGCCCTCTTTGGGTTTTTTTTGAAGAGAAGCGATTCGATACCATTGACTTCTCTTCTTTCTTTACTCTTTTTTTTCTTTGTTGAGTTATATCTTTTTTTTTTCTTCACTAACTCGAACAAATGAATGTAAAGTAACAAGACGAAAAATCGACGACACCGAAAATCGAATTGATGGTAAATGTGAGGCTGTTTGTTTTGTGCTCAACCTCAGTAAAGTGTGATGCGGAGATTTATTTGTTCGATTGATATTGACAATTAAGTTTAACATTTTGTATTCTGATTTTCTGTCATTTTAAAATAAATAAGCAAGAAGAACTAATGCACTGATTTCACAGGAAAACATTATATAAATTAATTTTTCTAAAATATTTCTTTAAAACCTATTGTAAATATGTAACTAGATAAAATGCAAATTGATCATAATGAATAAATAGTAAAATTGAGTTTTTGGAAAATTCTTAAAGGTATAAATCATGCTTCTGAGAAACGTACATGCGTCATAACTGTAGCTGCCAACTTATGCGGTCGTTAGGAATAATTTTAGTAAGTGGTAGTAAAATAATTATTAAAGTTAGAAAGAACTTACTAAAAGAACTTAATTATTTTACCTATATTTAA
This sequence comes from Parasteatoda tepidariorum, assembly GCF_043381705.1. NCBI lineage: Eukaryota > Metazoa > Arthropoda > Arachnida > Araneae > Theridiidae > Parasteatoda > Parasteatoda tepidariorum. Next base: position 28,594,829 of record NC_092212.1, on the reverse strand, counting down.
AAAAATTTAAAAATATTTTCAATTGTAAGATATACAATTTTTCACATAATTTTGATGTATGTAATTTAAAATTACGAAGCGCAGAAATTGAATAAATTCGGTGAAATAGAATAAAAATCGAAATTTTAGATATTTGAACCACGAAAACCTCCCACTGTTAGCCAGACGGCAAGTGGATTTTAACCCATAATCTGTCTACCACGATTGATTGAATGTAGAAGTTTTATGGGACAAAATCCAAAGGAGGCTATGCTGCACCAAACAATTTGTTGAGTCAGATCTAATGGTAAATTGCACACAACAATTTTATTGTCATAAAATAAATGGAACTAATAAAATTGTTTATCACAAGACGCGTATTTTTAAAATTTCATAAAATTCGATAGCCGTCTACCACCGAGGATATTTTGCGTCAGCACTGTTGTCGGTGAGAGGCGGGGCCGGAATTCGTATCTACAAGTCATCGCTGGGATTCGAACCCGGTTCACCTAATTGGAAGGCGAAACTCTATTCCCTGAGCCACCACAGCTCTAATACTTAATGTTAGGCCCATAAACCATTGAGATTGAGCCTCAGTACAAGAAAATCTAGTCACAAAATCAAAACATTTATTTATTTATTGTTTTCACTGCACATACCTGATTTTAGATCTATATTTCTCTAATCATGCAAATGCCATCGGATTCAGAAACAGAGATTTTAATTTAAAAAAATTGATATAATGAAAATAAAATTTTCTTCCCGATTTTTTTAATTTTTTAGAGATTGAAAGCTATATGCCTTAGACTACGTATTTATATTGGTAACTTGTATTTTGACTGCGTAAAATTTTTGTCCCCATAGACTATGACACTTTTTTTAGAAAATTACATTTATAGAAATTATTAATGACGAAAAATGTAAGTTTGCTGTTCAAATTTGCCTGTAAATCAGTTTCAGGACTGGTTGTAATGTTAAACGCGGCACCTTATTATTGTGAATAATCCCGGGAGAAGGCTGCCAATGCTATAAAAAAACTTTAAAGTTTAAATCCAAGGTACATTGCTCCATTTTGCCGAAACGCATTCATTGGAAATATGTTCGAAAAATATAAGTTTAAACGCAAATTTTTAAAATGCCAAATTTACCAAATGTTTGTTATATGCCTCTATTAGCCATGTAGCACGGACCTGTTACTTACATAAAAAATATTTGCATTATTATATTTTCTGATCAATTTTGGAAGAAAAAATAATACAATTTATTCATTTATTTAAATATATGTTTAAAAATGAATAAAATAAAAGAAAAAATCAAAATAATTAGTTAACGGAATTCGAAAAATTACAGTTAGGAACAAATTTTTTATCGCAAGTACTTGATCTTACCGATTTCGGGTGTGTGTGTGGGGGGGGATTCAAATATTAAATGAGCTTTGTTTGGAAAAACTACAAACTTTTTATTTTAAACAATATTGTTATTTTATTTTTTTCTGAATGCACAAGTTTATGAAGAACGGATGCGTTTATATACATACATATACACTTTTCTGCTACTTTGAAAACAACACTTAATGCAATAAACTTATGACCGTAATGTATTACATCATAAACTGAAATATTTTATCGATTTCTTTCCACCACACCCTACGCAGTTGAAAAGTGGGGACACGTTGTGGTCTCTCGAGGGAAATTTAAAAAAGTCACGGTTAAGACTACATCTTTCAGTTTCATTAAAACTGCAGCTTGGAGATATAAATTGATTGCAGTTCCAAATCAGCCGAAATATCTAAGATCCGTTAAAGAATATCATGCTATAGAAAAAAAAGTTGTCCTTTGGTGTTATTCTTATCAATATTATTTCACAATAATCACATAATTCAATAGCTACTAACTTCCATTTTTCGAAGAAAAATGCTGATAAATTCATTTTAAAATTGTAAATATTAGATCTACCCAAAAATTCTCTCCGCGATATAACACACACAATTATACAAGGATGTAAAAGGTACAAGGATGTACAAGGTTTTTTAATGAAAAAAATGGTAACGCATAAGACCTTTAAATGTATGTATTTGATGTACTGCTTAGTTCTATAGGATACTTGCGTTGCAAGTTTAAATGTATATGCACATGTTCTTTTGCGTCATATATGGTGTTTCTCTTTAAAATAAAACATCATTAAGTTAAAGGATAAATATTTTACCACTTTCTTTTATGCATCAACCTTTTGTAATACTGTAAAAGGAGGCGTGCATTTAGGGGAGCAGAAATTAAAGGTAGACATAATTTAAAAATTTTTTCGTTATACAAGAGCTTGTATTTATTTTTGTTCTTACGTAGAAGCGGAAAAAGAAGCTGGCAATAAAAAAAAATGAGGATATTTTCGTATCGTGATCTGTTGCGTCAACTACAACCGCCAAGGCGCCAAACAGATTTTAAACTTGCAAATGTTTCAAAAGAAAAACATGTAGAGATTTGCCCTGAGATGGCTGACGAGTTATACTCTTCGCATTTGTCACCTTCAGTGATTTTTTTTAAAAATTTTTAACCACTTTATTTCTCCATCCGTGATAGTGCCCAAAGGCAGCTATGGTAACGCTAGTAATTCAGAGACGCCAACTAGTTCTGGACAGCAAATATGTATTTTAAAGTGGTAGTTTATCAATTGTGATTCTTGGTTTAATAAATTCAATTTAGTAGATTTTTATCCACCGCTATTTCTAAATAATTCATAGGCTTATATAATTCACCACTTTCGAATGATTATGTCATGCTGAATATTTTAAAAAAGAAGCAGAAATGGTCAAGTATTTGCAAAATTTACTTGGCAGTTACTTACCATTTGCATACCTGCCAACTTTTAAACCTTTCCATTATCATTTTTCCCAGTGGTATTAAAATGGAATTAAAACTTCAATAATAAGCAAACAAATACGTTGCATTTGAGAAACTTAAAGTTGACAACCATGATAGTAACACATATTAATATATGTGCTTAATTTTTGTAAGAATAGTGGGGATCAAAATCATTTGAAAATTAAGTTTATAAAAGAAAAAATAGTATATATTTACTAACTAACTCTAACTCAGTGGCGCGACAGCCCATTAAGAGGGCCAAGGCCGACTGCGCCCATCTCAGTTTTCTTGACCTTGGGCTCTGGGGTGCGGGAGCCCAAGCCTTTCATCCCTTCAGTGGGTCGATAAAATGAGTACCAAGCATGCTTGGGAACTAACACTGGGGTTTCCGCGTTCGGCTGACCACCTGACCGGAACATATATTTACTACCACTTTAAATATAAAAATAAAATCTTCCGGAAAAGCCGGAAGAGTTGGCAGGTATGCATTTGGCGTGTGCGGTATGCATTTGCGGTATGCATTTGGCGTGTGCAATAGCGTTAGAACTATGCATAAATAAATTATAGTTATACAATATTAGTGGTAGTTCTACTGAATACCTTAATTAATTTTTTTTAGTTAATGCAGTGTTGCCGCAGGAGACCAAAAATTCGGAAAAAGGTGAGACTAATAGAATTCAAAAGTTTTGAAAAACGGGATTAGCAACNAGTTGGCATCTCTGGTAATTGAACAAAGAAAATAGCGTTAGAACTATGCATAAATAAATTATAGTTAGACAATATTAGTGGTAGTTCTACTGAATACCTTAATTAATTTTTTTTAGTTAATGCAGTGTTGCCGCAGGAGACCAAAAATTCGGAAAAAGGTGAGACTAATAGAATTCAAAAGTTTTGAAAAACGGGATTAGCAACATTTTATAGCATATTTTTTTTCAGCTTACAATTGAAGGTAAATACATAAATGTTCTTGCTTCAAAGATGATTGTAATAAATTGAACCTTAAGTCCTAATGAAATTACGATTGACTAATTATAGAGATAGTAAACAAATAAAAATGTATTGCGTTTCTGCCACTTTTAATATTTATAATCACTTATGACATCCCAGCTTGGATTTTTTTTCTGCGTTTATGCATTTCTATAACCACAGGTGCCTTAAAATAAAAAAGTGGTGACTCATAAAAAGAAGCACAAATCTATTGAAAAATATTAAAACTCGAAACTTTTTATAGTATATTTCTTTCAGTTTATTCTTGAAGGCAATCGCAAAGAATGTTTTCGCTTTATCTATGAATTTTATTATGTAACTCATGGTGGATGATTGAATAATTCTGACGAAATTCATCCCGCCCAGTCATCATCGGGATACGAACCTGGTTTACCTCATTAGAAAGCGATTTATACATTTGTACAAACCATTAACATAGAGTGAAAGATAAAATAATTTTGATTAAACTTATTAAGAGGGCTGTGGTGTCTCAGGGAATAGAGCGCTCCCAGTGATGTGAAACGGGTTCGAATCTAAGCGACGGCTGGTCGATTCGAATTACTCACCTGGCACGCATTGACCATCACCTCCTACATCAGAAAGCCTCCACACGGTCTTTTATAAGTAGTCCGCGCAGACCATTTAAAAAGCGAACCGGTTTGCCCACATGAACCCAAAACCTTTTATAAAAGTAATTGAAAGTAATTAATCATAGATATTTGAGAATTGAAGCTTTAGTGGTTGACAAGTGAATGAGGCAAACCAATAATATTCAGAAATAAAACAAAATTTTAATCATTTATTTTTTACCACTTTCTTATTTTAATTAGATTTTATATTAAATAACTTGCCTGGTAATCGGATATATATTTCACAGTGGGCTGATCGAACTACCTACAAAAATCCGTGTGCAGGCTTTCAAGTTATAGGAGGCGTTGATTGACCACAGCGCTAACGAAAAAAATATCCTCGGTGGTAGGCGGATCATGGGTTAGTACCCCCTTGCCGTAAGGCTAATCATGGGAGGTTTTCGTGGTTTTTCTCTCCATGCTACGCAACTGCTGGTTAGTTCAATCAAAATGGCAAATTTCTCCCAATACCTGAATCAGAAGTTTCCTTGTTTTCTGGATTGGATTCAAAATTACTAAGCTACGGAGTTGAATATTGCTTATCGTAAACTCAAAATTGGGTCCGTCGTTCAACTCATACTCATATGTGTTGGTTATCTTAGCATCAGCCCCGCTAGGGGCTCCAACTAATTCATCTGAGTGGAAATAAATAATAAATCGCCGAAGCGCAACTGAGAGGTGAAAGTTAGGGTTCAGTATCTTTTACTGAGAGAAAATTAAAATGAAGTAGTGAGATTGAACAAACAAGTTTGAGAGAGAGAGAAGAGGTTTTGTGGCAGACTGCCTCGCCTCCCTTCGAGGTATTACCCCGAGCTTCACAGGTGCACAGTAGCCACATAGCCCCAGGGAAAAGGGGAAATACATAATAAATGCGCAAAATTATTTACAAGTATTTACAGCTATTTACAAAATTTACGGGACAAAACTCCGTCGGATAGGAAAAAGGCGGTTGCCGGGCTATATTTTATGTTGTCTTTGATGAGCTCAAAATCAAAATTTTTCCGTCGTTCAACGATGGTTATAATATAAAATAAACTTATTAAATCAAAAATAAACTGGTAAATAATAAAATTTACATTCATTTTTTATATTTACGAACATTCTTCCATAGGAACGAAAAAAATTGGTACGAATGCAAATAGTTCTCACTAATGTCAAAGTATAATAAATAAAATATAGATCATCTACAATGTTTTTAATTTATTAAATATAATAAATAATTTTATTTATAATTAATTTATTCCGTTACTTTATTTTTTATTCTTTGAATCATGCATTGTCCCAAAATGCATCGTAAAAATTTAATGATGAGCCGAAAGGAAGCATTAAAGATTACTTTTAGGAATTAAAAAAAAATCCGATTTACTTTCAATGAAGTCATTTTGTGAGGAGTTTTAATGACTCGTGATTGCATTTTTTTCCTCCAAAAAACCTTCACGATATCTCCCCCACCAATTTTAATAATCTGCTTTTTGCAATTACATTATCAAAACCGAATTCATTGCGAAGAGCATTTCCCAAGCATAATTATTAAAATAAATAATATTTCTCTCGTCTTCGCTTACACATGATATCTCATCACATTCCCCTATTATCTCGGAATTCTTTTTCAGGAGAGGGGGAGCACTCATTAATTACCCCCTCCCTTGTAGGAAAGGGGCTCTATTCGAAGAAAACGCAAAGAGCAAAATCACCAAAAGAGAATCCAGAAAGTTAATTATGCTGTAGAAATACACCGGGCATAAGGTGGATCCTTGCTTTTTGTCGTAACCCCCCACCCTGTAAGGGGTCGTCCTGAGCACAATCGTCAATTAGCAAAAAGCATGCACCACTTAGCTAGAGAAAGCTCTGTTATTGGCAGAACGCCTTGACAAACTGCGGTTTCGTATAATTAAGAAGAACCCAGGTAGATGCCTTTTTCCGGTTATCTTTTCCTGGGGACTAATTATATTCAGGAAAAAGGAATTCCCTGGATAAAACCTTCGTAATGAGTTAATTGCTGAAATCCGAAGGCCCAAATCCCAGTTATAATAAAAGTTTTATAATAATAACTAGTGGGGGGACAGAAGAAAATAATTCCGCAGAAGGCCTCTCTTCCTTTTTATTTGTCTTCGTTGCCAGGTTCTGTTTTTGTCACATCGTTTGCTAGCCCGCCAGAATCGGGGTTTGAGATTAATTGGGAGAAATGGGAAAATGTAAAAGCCTTAACTTTTCTCTACAGTCGATGTTTTAAAGGGATTTTATTAATGAATCCTTGGCCCGTCTTTCCCAACGATAACAGGGCTAATGAAACGGTAAAAGATGCAACCTTTAATGATTCTAAAAATGTAAGGAGGGTTGGGATGGGGATTCATTTTCAGCACCGCCGGTAGGGTTTTGGAATTTTTAAATATCCAATCGGTAACTTTTTGAAATCGATGGGCTCGAGTTGATGATAGCGGCTTTTCACTAGTGATAAATGATTCATTGTTCAGAAAATGGCTTTAGATTGTTTTTTTTTCTCTATGTGATTGGTCAGTTACCGTCAAGAATGAGATTTAGAATTTTTTCTTACATTTTTTTTTCTGTTAAAATATTGGATTTTTCAAAATGACTGAACTAAAAAGATTATCGTGTGAATATTGAGAATTAGTGACGAACTTTAAATAAAGTATGTTCTAAGGCGTAGAGCGATTTTCTGTAGTTCGAAAATTAAAATTTTAGTTCTTAACTAATTACTGGCTGGGCAGAAATCGTCTGCAGTTGTTGTTTGACGTGAAATTTTTCTTAACCAATAAAATCATTTGGTTAAATTTTGAAATAATCGATAAATGGGAATTTAAGATTAAAGAAGACGTTCTTTAAATTTATCATTCCGAAACTGGCAACCGTTTTGGAATGAGATTTTAAGATAAATCGCTGAATTAAAAATTCATTGATTATGCTATTCTGATGAATAATGAAGAAGATGTTAAATGAATTTCTCATCGACTGGTGCACTTTAATCAATTAAGATAATACTTCGGAATATTTATCTCTAATGAATAATATTCGAGATATATAATATAACATCGGTGTATTCGAGATATGAAATAAAAAATTTAAAACGAAAATTGTATAGTTAGCTTACTTTTACTATCTACCTATCTTTTTCCGAAATTCTATATTTTATTCTCGTTTTGGATTTTATTCCGTATTGCTAATTTTGCTAAAAATTCGAAATTGTAAAGTAGTTTAGAACTTGCGTTAAATTGGTTGGTATTTTTATTTTTACCCATTGGTCTTGGTTTGGATTTCATAGCGTCCGCACTTTTCAGCTGCAATAATCAAGAGTGATAATAAACAGTGCGCATGCGTTGCTATGGCGACCGCTGCTGTTTGATAATTTTTTTAGAATTCTTTTTTTTTTCACTTTTATTTTTGTTATGCATTAAGTTGATGAATTTATTTTTGAGATATGGGACCAGAGAGATCCCATAAATACTTATTGAGGTTGTGAATAAAAGAGAATTTCATCATTTGACCGATATTTCTGTTTTTATTGTTTTAATTAAGAATCAGAAATTCTAACCTACAGTTCAAACTGGATCGTTTTCAATACTAATTCAGGTGAATATCACAAATAAAGAGTTCCGAAACTAATTGACACGATCCCAATAGTTAAGAGTTGAAGTAAGAAAAAAAAAAAAAACGATGCCAAGGCCTAAATTTACCGAGGCTGAAGAAGCCAAAGAACCTAGACTGGAATACCTTAAGCATTACAATCAACGGAAAAACGAAAGGATTCCGTTCGCAAACGCAAGCATCACAAAAGTACCAAAGTGGTTGAGAGAATTGACCGAAGAGAAAATGGTGACTCTCTGAACCCCTTTCATGCAAATAAAAGAACTGGATGTTGATGATCACCAGTTACGGATAAAAGGATCCATTGTCAACGTACCCAATAACTCGCACAAGACTGTAGACTGTCTTCCACGCAATATAAATGATTCATTCACTATTCATGTAAAATTGAAAAAAAGGCCTAGCTTTTAAATCATATTTGATGTATGAACTTCCGAAACGGGTGTATGATGTAGCTTACAATCTCCATCAAACACCATTTTATCAATCCGAAAATGTTAATATTGACCTCGATTGGCTGTTCAATGTCTATTCAGTCATCAAAAGAATTTATACAGAATGTGTCTGAGCTGCATTCAAATATGTCTGAGAAATTGTGTACCGAGCAGTTCAGGATTAACAGTTAAAGATGTCCAAGATGAAAACACAATAAAGTTGCTTTTTTAAAAAAAAAAATTAGACAGCCACCATTTTGCCACTGGGTAACCTGAGATCGCCTTGCGGTGATTACCATTTTTTTTTCATTCTATTTTTTTCAAACATTTTGATTTTCAAGCATTGTGAGAGCAAGTGTGTCCAGTCTTTTATTTAATGTCTAAAAGTCAAAAAGTTAGTTTTAAAACTAATCAATTTTATTACTTAGATTAAAAAGATGTAAAATTTTTTAAACTTTAAAATTCAAACAATTATCAATTATTTTATGCTAAAAAACTATAATTTTGACAAATTGTTTGGTAACGTTTTATAACTGTGTGCAGAGATTTTGCGATCAGATTTAAAAGCTTAAAAATACAGCGAAATACGTTAAAATGTGACATAAATAGGCTTAAATGCTTGCGTGATTAAATCTACGTGATTTGGACTCCTTGAAAGAAACTTAGAATCATTAGTTTGAGAATCACTGGATTTTAGAATTTTTTTTTAATGATTTATATTTAATGAAAATTACCTTTTAATTTAATTACTTAAACACAAAACTTACTTTTATATACATAAGATTTATTCCATGAAATAAAAAAAAGTTAAATTTGTTCTTATTTAGCTCAGAAAAAGAACTTTGGCGCAGAAAAATAAATTGGTTGCAACACTTTACTTCTCTTTTTCTAACACGCCACTGAAATAGTACTACATTTAAATTCAGAATTTCCCTCAAAACTTCTTCCTGAAAGAAGTGGGAGTCAGCGGCACTATTTCAACACCCTATTTAAAAAAATGGCAACGGTGGCACGCTTTTTCGTTCAAAAGTTTCTATGCAGATTTCTGCCCGTGCATGGCTGCACCTTCACTGACATATTTTGCCCATTATCCACCCCCAACTCTTTCCCCAACACCCCTTTTTTTCTTCCTTCAATGCATTTTATTCCTTTTTTCACCTTAAAAAGTTCTCCCCATCTTACTTTCGATGAAAGGTATGGAGAGCTGCAAGCTGAATGCCATTTGCATGAAAGTGTGGAAGCCTTTTCTTTTTCGGTTACTGACATTTCTGTCAGACGATCACCTCTCAATGATATGCATGTAACCTTCCATCTTACATAAAATTCGAAATATTTTGTCATATAGATTACGTGGATTGTAAAACATTTCCATTTCATCGGCATAGCCTTCAATGAAGTTAAAAGTGGTATTTTCTTTTCGCAGCTCAAATTTTTTTCTTTCTTGTAAATCAATTCGAGCAGACGATTTTTTTCCCGCAGAATATTTCATCAAATTGAAGTGAGTTGAAGATTTGCTGTTAATGTTAAAAGACATCTTTGAATGACGCAAAATATGATTGAATCACAAACTAATGTTTTTGAAAAATTGAAATTATACCTAAAAAAAGCGTTGAAAAACTATTGATTTCTTTGTCTTTTAAACTTGAAAAACAAAATATCATATTCCTGTCTTACATCTTTTTACAGAAGAAGAATCATGAATTTTAATTGACAACATTTTGAACAATCTAACTCATAATTTTTATAAACTAATTTTATAAACATTTTTAATGATAAAATGCGTCTGAACCATAAATGATGTTTGTAAAAATTTGTATAATTCTATATTTTATATAAAAAAATGTGCTTGTATAGTGCATGCACTGTAGATCTATATTTTCGTATAAAAGTGTTTATATGCGTTTTTTGTATACATGGTGCCCACATTAGTCCTTATATGCTTTTAATCGGCAGCTATAGATAAAAAAACGGTGTCTATCTATGGTACAAAGTCTATCAGAGCTGTCATCTTGGAAGTTTGATTTTTTTTAATATATATTTAACAGCTAAATCATCCAATAAAATATATTAGCAGTTTAACGTTACTTTTATCCACTTTCAGTCTCTAATTTCATTTATTTATGAGTCTATTTTATAAAATGTAGTAATTTAATTTACCCTTTCATGATTTCTATGGATAAAACTTTTATTATCAATGAAATCAGGCTTGAATAACACCTAGAAGAATATATTTTTTCTCGTATATATTTTTTATATTCAAATATAAAAGTATTTATATATCTCTTCATTTAAGAAAGCATATTCAAAATAAAAATGAATAATAATAAATTAAATTTTACTTTATTTTATTACATTGGAACTAAAAAATAATCATAACATTTTGAAAAAATTTGAAAATTCATTATTTTTCTTAATTTTTTTAAATTTATTTTTAAAAAGTCCATTTTAAGGGGAGGCTCTAATCATTTGGGGTCCCAGGCCATGGCCTAGTCTGCCCTAATGGGTATTCCGGCCCTGCAAATCTTAGCATGACTAAAATGTATCCCATTTGAAGATGTAACAGTTCCGATTCTGAAGAATCTTCTTAGGTGTCTTAACACAGAATGAATGACATACTAAGTATGGAAGGACACTCATGAGAGTTTAAAAAACGAAACAGGGGGATATTTGTAGGAATACCAACTGCTCCGCTTTCTTCAAAGTATTTGAAAATTGGTAGGCAATTAAATAGTATACCTTGCAGAGTAAGAACAATTACGTCCACACTTCATAACAGTAAACACGAGATAAATCCAATAAGTTGCAACTCATAACATACTTCGAATATTTGATCTGTATTGGTGAAAACATTACTTGAAGCGGAAACCAGTGATGCCAACTGCTTCGGACGGGACAAATTATTTTAAAAAGCGGTAAACAACTGCACTCTAAACTTTGAAGATTTTTGGTAAATTTTAAAATTTTTTTAAAACGCTCAACAAAGTGGCATATCACATAAGCCCTCGAAGTATTTAAAAGTAGTGGTGTGTAAGAACCTTATAAATTGAATTTTTAAACCAAGAATCAAACATTAAAAAGCTACCACTCAGAAACATTTATTTGCTGTCCGGAGCAAGTTGGCATCTCTGCGAAAACTACTTAACTAAAAGTAATTTATATTTCTTTACCACTAGAAAATATTTTTATAAAGTAGAGCAAGTTTTCCTATATTTGAATTAGGGCTGAAAGCATATATATATATGGGTCATTCTCACGAAAACTGTCATTTTTCAGTTCATAAAATCCCAAAAAAGTAAAGTGAATAAAAAGCTCTGAAACTTTTTATATTAATAGAAATATGTAATGGCATTATAAAGAAAGTATATATCCTATAAATTATACTTAATATTTAAATTAATTAATTTTTTAAATAATTAATTTATAATAATTAATTTATAATAATTAATAATTAATTAATTAATTTAATAAATAAATTAATTAATTTAATAAATTAATTTATTAATTT
>NC_092212.1:28502976-28582461 GCF_043381705.1 Parasteatoda tepidariorum | reverse complement strand
ATATATATAAACATTTCACTCTGGCATTTTTTGTAGAAATTTTTTTTTCTCTAACTACCCTAACAAGATTTTTTTCTTCTAATTATAGCAAATATATAAAAGTGCTTCTATCCCGTTAAAATTAAGGGGCCTTGCTGGATAAGCGGAATTGCCAGCCAAATACTGGGCAAAGCGTATAGGTAGCGGGTTCGAATCCCGTTGTTACCCTGGATGTATACCTGCCAACTTTTTATCCCTTCTATTATCATTTTTCCCAGTGGTATTAAAATGGAATTAAAACTTTAATTTTAAGCAAACAAATACGTTGTATTTGAGAAAACTTAAGTTGACAACCATGATAGTAACGCATATTAATGTATGTGCTTAATTTTTGTAAGAATAGTGGTGATCAATATCATTTAAAAATTAAGATTATAAAAGAAAAAATAGTACATAATTACTACCACTTTAAATATGAAATTAAAATCTTGAGTAAAATCCGGAAGACTTGGCAGGTATGTGAATGTATCTTTGTGTTTGTGCTGTCCTTCTATTTGATAAAGATTTATAAGCCTAAATTGGGCACGCAATCCTGCAGATGTATGTAATTATAATAAACCGTAAAAATTAAATGTTGAACAATTTAGAGAAAGAACTAGATTTACTCCTTCTAAAAGCTGTCTCTGACTGAAATGCTTTACTAACAGCTTTTCTTCTTTTCTGTCTCTCTTTAACCCCTGATTTGAGTAGGTAATATTTTCCGTTTTTATCATTGTTTATCTTTGTTCGTAACAGTAATTAAATAGAATGATTTTAAATAAATAGTAAACATGCATATTATAAAGGGACGGTACTAGTATTCAACAATTAATCAATGTATAAATATGATCAAAATTTTAAATGATTATAATTTTTATTATAACTAATATATTCGATTAATTATAATCGAATTTTTTTTTTATCGTTCATCATTACTACTGAATACATATGCTAATATTATTAACAAAAAAAAAAGAGCAAAATCTTATTTTATTTAACAATATCGCAATTACTTTTTTGAATGAAGAACTAATTTCTACTATGAATGACATTTTGTGTCTGGGAAGGCACTCATGAAGGTTTTTTTATCTGAATCAAAACTAGCATTTGCTTGTTTACGTGGTATCATCTTAATTTTTTAAGGCTGTTTAGCATTCATATTAGTCATTAAATCCAATGTTTTTAAAAATATAATCAATATATAGATTATCAGGGCCTTCAAATTATTAGCCAGTAAAATAGCAAAATATGAAAAGTGTTCGCCAATTTTCGAAAGTATTCGCCATCTGCAGATCTTATTAATTTTTTATGTTTAATTTTTTCCTCATAGAAAACTACTTTACGGTACTTTAGGTGAGGCTTATATTATTTGGACCCAATTTTAACTGATTATGCGGCGCATCTACCGAAAATCGAATCACAGTAATTGAATAAAAAAAATCAGCTGATTTGCTTAGAAACATTTTGACGTAGTTTTGAGGATCGCATTAAATATATTTTTTTCTTTAAAGTAGAAAAAACCATTCGCCTACACCTTTGTCAAAACTCAATTTTATTCGCCAAATTTACGACTTTATGGCGTTTTGCAAGGTGGCAAACGCTTAGCCAACGCTTCCTATAATTGAAAGCCTCCACACGGTTTTTTATAGGTAGTCCGATCAGACCACTGTGAAGGATATCCACTTTCCGAACGAGTTACTTAATACAAAATCTAGCTAAAATAAGAAAGTGGTAGCAAATATCTAACTAAAAATTTGTTTTATTTCTGAATATTATTGGTTTGCCTTATTCACTTGTCAACCACTGCAGATTCAATTCTCAAATATATATGATTAATTTCTCTCAAGTCCTTTTAAAATAAAATTTGGGTTCATGCGCACAACTGGCTCACTTTGTAAACAGTCTGCGCAGACTACTTATAAAAGACCGCGTGGAGGCTTTTTAATGTAGGAGGTGATGGCTTAGCGTAGGCCCCGGAAGCCGGCGCTAAGCATTTAATTAAGATGTTAAGCTAATAAATTTAAGCATGCAATTAAAATGTACTAGTTAAAAGGTATAATTAATTTCATTTTTTATTATCACCCATAAATACTGAATACCTATGCAAATATTTAAAAAAAGTTTTTTTAAAATGTGTTCTTTAATTTTTTTTAAAATTTAAATCATTTTTTTAAATGTAATTTAAGATTAAACAATCCTGTTGGCAGAAAAATCACTCTCTTATATATAAAAACTATAATTTCTTTTTTACTGAGGTGTAAGTGTAGTAATAACAAACATATCACTTTAATTTCCTACAACTAGAGAACAAATCTTGTATATCTGTTGAACTCCAGAATCAAGTATTGGGAGAAATTTGCCTTCGTAGAGGACTTTTCGATGAAACTGACACACATTTGCGTTACACGGAGAGGAAGATCACGAGAACCTCCCACAGGTATACCACTGAGGATATTTCACATCAGCACAGTGGTTGGTGCAAGCTAGATGCGGAATTCGTATCAACTGGGATTCGAACCCGGTTCGCCTCATTGGAAGGTGAATGCTCTTTCCCCAGAGCCATCGCGGCTGTAAATGCAACAATTTGGGAAATATGGTCTTAATAGTTTGGTAAAGACAGCGATCCAAAATTTGGACCCCTCAATGTTAATTTTTTTTTTTGCGTATTTCGCCATATTTTCGCACCATTTGTTTCACGCCGCTTTTGTGTTTTCTTTGCTTGTTTATTTTATAGATTTCAGGAGAATTGAAAAACTTTTGCATAGAATTATAAAATTCGTTTATCCAAAGAGAATTCCATGCAATTTATTTTTTTTATTTTATTAAATCTTTGCTATTTCTTTATTATTTTATTTAATAATAGTAGATAAAAAGTTTGAATTGTAAGGTATGCAATTTTCGACATTATTTTAAAAAATGCTATTGTAAAGTACAAAACTTGTGTAAAATCGGTTAGTTTATAATAGTTTATGAAGAATATAAATTTAATTATACGTCTTCTTAAAATACAATTTCTCGGATTCAACATCCATTGAGATTGAGTCCTAGAAAGTGAAAATCCAATGATTTTATCAAAAGTTATTCAGAGTGGCTAATTTTTTAAAACTTTTTTTGCGTACTGTACTTTGTAAAATATGCATATTTAAAACGAAAATATTCCATACATTCCGTTTTATAAGTAAACTGAACGAAATATGCGAGAAAAAGTAGTTAATTTTAATCTCTTTTTACGAATTTTTGCTTTTACTAACTCAAACTTTTACAACTTTCCTAACTTTTTACAGTTTTATGTGGTATCAATGTAACAAACAGAGACTCCCAAGGCTGAAAGTGTATATATATCAAGACAAAAAGATATGCTAAAGTGGTTAGAAAGACTTTTGCTTCTAGCTTTTTTCTAATCGAATAAAATATTCTTTACTGCCAAGATGTTTTAACATAGATTCTTCTTCTTTCCTGATGCAAAGTAAACAGTAATGAAAAGTGAATTTTTTCCCTCCCCAAAAATAGCTACAAATAAAATGGTTAGACATTGTTTTCTTTCCCGTCTCATTTTCAAACCTAGAAACTTAACTGTTATGAATTTTCCGCATTTTCAAACAATATTTTTCATAGTGGTAGCTAGGGCAACGGATTTTTATTTTAATAAATTAATGTAAAAATAATTTCGTTATTTTAAAAGGATTAAATAAGTTTTTTTGTCAATTTTTCTACGCATAAATATTTAGCACAAAGTATTTTATGAAAAGTAAACTATATATTCCAATTAACGAAGTTTGCAGTTTTTGCAAGCCTTTGAATTTTTGTCTTCGTTGCAATTAAAAAAAAGAAAGAAAGAGGCAATTCAATTCTGAGGAAATTTTTTAAAAGAGCAAATTTAACTTTTTTAAAATAATGGCTTTTTACTTTTGAATTATTATTTTTTGGAGGAGCTTGACTTGAATGATTTATCGAGAAGTTCGGTAATCTAAAAGCCACATTGCGGCACTGCATTAGGCATAAAGAGTTAATGAGAATTCATAAAAAACTTTTAATACAGCTATAATAAAAAAATCTAACTATTTAGAATCTAAACTTTTTTTTTGTTGTAAAAATTGAAGTATGCGATTTTTGATTGAAACACATATAGTAACTTCATTAGTAGTTTGACTTTTAATTAATAGACATAACATTCACATTTATAAAACATTCACAAACGTCATGAAAATATTTTAAAATCTCCAAAATTAATGAAAAGTGAGATAAGTATTCTATTTAATCTGATCATTTTCCCGAATAGTTTCTTTTACCAAATTTAAATGTGGTGCCACGCTGATCTAAGAGCCACCTGGCTTTCTATTCGTCCGAAGTGGAAAGGGGAATACCGAAACCGAAACTTATCTTTCATCATCTATAAAATGCAGCGCCCTCTGTTAGGGGGAGCACGCAGGGAGAAAGGAGACTTACCTGGGAGCGCAAGCGCGAAGGGTGGTCCGTGAAGGGCGGAGCTCCGCCCAGCGAATGATAGCAAAGTATTACTCAATGGCCGAAGCACGGAGGTGTGTCCGCGTGCCATCGCCATCAAAACGGTGCGAAACACACGAGTGAGCAGTGGACAAATCAGGTGTTTGGTAGGAAGGGCCCAGACAATCAGTGGGCGCGAACACCTCGTGGTTTCCAAACATCAGTTCGAAGCTGAAACAGCGCGTAAGAAAGGTTCCGACGCAACGTTCCATCGACAACTCTTTTATCGGTGTTTGAAGTGCAATTTTAATCATCTGAATGAATATGCTAGACGCGTCCGATTTTCGGGCGCTTGCCGAGCCTACCTATCAGACTTTAAATGGTCGTATGTCTCCGCCGGGTTTTGCGACCGCTGTCCAGGCTAACAGCTATGCGACTTTGACGCCTTTACAGCCTCTGCCACCCATATCGACGATGTCCGACAAGTTCACGCATCATTACGGACATCACCATGCGGGTAATGTCGGTGGTGGCTTTACTCTCATGCAAAACAATCTCGGCATGGCAGGGCACATGGCTAATAGTTATCATCAATATGAGAAACTTGGGAGCATGGCTGGCATGAACATGAATCCTCACCCGTCTATGTCAGCGATGATGACCGCCGCTAATGGACTTGGTCAGCAACAAGGCGGAATATCGTCACCTTATTCACAAAATGGTCTTCACTCTCCAGAAAAAAATATGTCTCCAAACGGCTATGATTCATACGCTCACAGGGATCTGACGAGAGGCCTGGTCAGTCCTCAAAGTCCGACAGTCAGTCCATCGTCCATGATGTCCTCTCTTAATGGACTGACTATGAACGGCACTCATATGGGTCATCAAACGTCAGGTCACCATCTCCAGTCTCCTGCATCCATCAGGGACGTAAAGCCTGCCGCGACAACCTTAACGTCCCCCACCCCAGTACCAACAGTTAATAGTTTAACAGGAGCTGCCCCGACTCCAACCCCAACCACACCGGGGGGCATACCCCTTACACAGCCAAGCGCCCCGATTCAGGCGTCGGTGCCGAACTCTATGAATGGTTCCATGGTGTCGATGGTAAGCACGGTTAGTCACCATGGTGGTGGTGGTAAACTGTCCATGCACCAGCAGCAGAAAGTGAATTCTGCTGAAGAAGTGGAGGAGATCAACACCAAGGAACTGGCACAGAGGATCAGCGCTGAACTGAAGCGGTACAGCATACCACAGGCGATCTTCGCGCAAAGAGTTCTGTGCAGATCGCAGGGAACACTGTCAGATCTCCTAAGGAACCCAAAACCTTGGAGCAAGCTCAAGTCAGGAAGGGAGACATTCCGCAGAATGTACAAGTGGCTAGAAGAACCAGAATTTCAGAGAATGTCTGCTCTCCGACTGGCAGGTATGCATTTTAGTACTGTATCGATATTCTTGCCCTTATTCTGTATGTTGTTAAGTCAGAACCATGTTTGATATTATCTAGAGAAAATCAGTCGAACGTTTAACCATGATATTGGTACTTTGAACAATAATATTGTGCGAATTTAATAAGGTGTTAAATAAAACAATGTTTCCATTTAATTTGAACCATAGTATTAGTAATGTTCCATGTAGTAATGAAGCTTAAAATGAGAGAGATGTGGCTCAATTTAGTACGATATTAAAATTAATCGTTTAATTTCATATTTTCCTTTTAACACACAATTCTTTAAAGTACCCTTATCAAATATAAGCAAATACTTGTTTTAGGAGGACATATTAAATTTTGTGTAACATTTAACATAACGGTTTTCTAATTGAAATTCATGTAAATAGATATCGAACAAATTTTAAGAAAAATGTCATTAAGTATCAGTAAAAAAATCTATGATACAAAAAGAAGTGAAATTTGGAAATAAAATTGCTAAATATTCCAGATATATAAGCTCCATACGTGTCGAAAATTTAAAATCCTAACTAGCTAATATTTTTTGATTAAAACTAATATTTTTTTAAATGATTATGAACTTCAAAAACGAAATTAAATGCCTTTTGATATTAAGTTGCATAATTATCAAAAACTTATGTTAAAAATTATGTTAATTTCTAAAATTAAAAATTTTTTGGTGTCATTAAATTAAACGTAATACATATACATATATATTTAAATTAAGAGTACGGATTAAAGGTACGGATGGAGAAAATCTCATATTCTTGCGCTCTTTTCATGTTTTCTGCAATACAATATTTAAGTAGCAATATTTTTGTTTCAAAATTTTCTTGTGACATACTTCTGAAGTGTAAAGGGATTTTCAGTTTTCTAAACTTAAAGAAATGCTTAAAAATAACAATATTATTTTCTCCAATTCGTAGCCTTGTGATAAAAAATAAAATGTTCTTTCGAAAAAGTAACACTGATTAGATTTAATTCGCACTATGTAATTGAAGTTAACTTCGTAAAAATTACATTCTGAGCCAATTTGATATATTTTAAAATCATTTTTCTGTTAAAATATTAATTAGTTATTACTGTAACTAGAACATGACTAATACTTATACATAAGACCTGGTCTATTTTCTAAATAAAAGTTTCAATGGATTTTTAAAGAAAAAAACTTTGTTTCCAAAATTCGTAAGAAAAACGTTTATCAGTATCTCATGTATAACATTTTTGAATTATATTCTTTTGGTATTTTGCTGAACTCTTAACAAAAATTTTAATTTGTCATTTTAAAATTATTTTTTTAGGAAATGAATTGTCTTATAATATTACATAATACAACAGAAACGCTCCAAAATTACCATGTAAGACAAGTGGCAGGATGTGTTATATTATTCATAAAAATTGTTTTTAAATTCAAAATTCAATGAATTTGTTTTATTTTTGAACATTCTTTAAACATTTTATTTATTTTATCATTTCATTAAAAAAAATATCTGTAGTTGAAAAAAAACTCTTTTTTACCACTAAATTAATTCAATCTGATCTAATCTAGGAAGCGATTTTTCAAGTAAAACTAATTCTAAAAATAAATTTAAAAGCCGTTAGTTAAACTGATAAATTAAATTAACTGATAAATTAATATCGCCGTAAAGAAATTAACTGATTTTATAAGAAAAATACACTTACTCAGGTTTGGCCCGGTAAAATGTTCTTCACTTCAGAAAACCTACTTTGAACTTTTCTTATGATTCATTTTGTTACAAAATGGAAATTATATGGATAATAAATTCTAGTAAAACTGATGAATTAAAAAAAAAAAAAACGCAAGCTCCATCAATTCAAAGTTTCCGAGTAAGATGCATCAATTTCAGGAAAAGACATCAAGACTAAAAATAATCGATAATTGTATACAAAAAAATTAAAATAAATAAATAACAACTGAAAAAAAGACCTTTTGAAGTTCAAACTAATCAAATGTTTCCCATGATAACAAGATCCTGAGAAATTTTTTTCATTAAAGAATAATTATTAAAATGTAAACTTAAATATTTAAATTTTACACAAGATTGAAAATAATAAAAGATAACCATTAATAAAATTGATAATATTTAAAAACATAAGTAGGCATCAGCCATTTCTACGTAAGTCAGAATGAGACACTGAAACTAAAAATATTAAATAATTTTAAGCGAAAAATTTAAATTTTATACTAGATTGAAAATAATAATAGACAACTTTAAACAAAACTAATAAACATTTAAAAATGTTAAATCTATTTAGGTTCTGATGTACAAAGTTATTCAAAAAGGGAGGTCGAAATTATAAATACGAAATAGCTTTGCGCAACAAATTTAAATTTGGCTCTCGATTGAAAATAATAAATGGCAACTTAAGACAAAATTGATAAATGTTTAGAAATGTAAATATAGCTCCATTAATTCTATGCAACTCAGAAAGAAATACCAAAACTATAATTGGTAAATAATTTTGTACAACAGATTTTAATTTCACACAAGATTGAAAATAATAAATGACAACTTCATTTAAAACTAATACATTTTTAAAAACGTTAATATGACTCAGCTTATTCTACGCTAACCAGAAAAAAGATACTAAAACTATAAATACTGAAGAATTTTGTTCAACAAAAAGAATCCATTTAAAGGTACGAAAAGTATTCATTCCTGATTATTTCCTCATCAGGAAGCTTATCTTAAATCTACAAAGAAACAAGATTTTAATTTTAATTTCACACAAGTTTGAAAATAATAAATGTCAACTTCATAATATAAAACTAATAAATCTTTAAAAACGTTAATATGACTCAGCTTATTCTACGTTAACCAGAAAAAAGATACTAAAACTATAAATACTGAAGAATTTTGTTCAACAAAAAGAATCCATTTAAAGGTACGAAAAGTATTCATTCCTGATTATTTCCTCATCAGGAAGCTTATCTTAAATCCACAAAGAATCAAGACATTGTCCCATCAAAAGGTCCAACCCACGAATAATCCTATCCACTTAATGTAATTAACGGATAATAAAACCACCACACCACAGCGGCAGCAAAGGGTAATGTATATGAGGGGGCGGCCAGGGGGTTGATGGAAAGGGGTCCTCCAGTTGTCAGACAGCGTGACGTATGAATCAGTCTCTGCTTCTGATACCCCCATCCCTTCTAAGGCAGCAGGTGCCCCAGTTAAGCAGGATTACGAGGAAGGAACTGGGGAAAATCCCTTAGAAACCCCCCATCCACTTGGCCCCCTTTATCCTGCCCTCCCCGACGAGGGCACTCTAATCAAACGATCCTCAAATGCTTCGCTTTAGTTGAAGGAAAAGGCGAGAGTCTGCTTAGATTGTCGGAAAAGGACTCTCCCCTGTTGGGTTGTTTCTCTGCAGAGTAAGTCTTATTGCGGGAAATCAGGTTTTACAGAAAACCCGGGAATACTTCGCGATTTGGTTGAGGGGGTATTGCTTTGAGAATATCGTTCTACGCGAATGGGATTGTTGAAAGAATTTCTTTTTCGAAAAATATACTCCTCAACTATAATAAAAAAGAAAAAAAAGCGTTTTAATTCGGAAGATATGTAATATTTACTGCGCTCAGTAGTATTTAATGTTCCTTGCAATCGGGTTAAGATAAAATGAAAATAAATAGCCTACAGGGGAAAAAATTATAAGAATTTTGAGAATATCGTAATATTTTTTGAAATGAAATGTTAAAGAACATTTATATATCTAAGTTTTATTTTGTATTTTTGTGATGAAGTGGTAGAAATTGAATTCCTAAAATTAATCTGTATTGATTTTTACTTTGACTGTTAATTATTTTTAAATTTATGATTTATTTAGAATTATGTGAATCGGTTTTAAACTTTAAACCGAGGCTTTAATAAAGAAAAGATGTATTTTCAAAATACATACGATAGGATACACGCTGTAGCATTAAAAGTTTTTCGCAGCAAGGTAAATATGAAATTCAAATTGATAAATAGGCAATTTTACTGAAATAAAAACAAAAACAAGAATTATATTTTGTGTATATTCTTATATTTTTTAAAATAAAACATTGCAAAATATTTGTAAGTTATTACTTGAATTTTTTTTTAAAAAATTGGTTAAAATTGCAATTCTGAAATTGACATTTATTTTCGTAGAATTTACTTATATTTCTAGAGTTTCTAATTTATGATTCTCTAGAGTTGCGTAAATGGGTTTTATTTTGAGAACTCAAGCTACCATGCATAATTTTTTAAACTACAGATTCAAGTAAGATTCTTGAGACATTTTAAGTGATTTTTTTTTAATTATTTAATATGATACACTTCAAAGATGATTTTTCAATATTTTTTGGTAGTTATCAAGAAATAAAATAATTTATTTAAGATAAAAATGAGTTATTTAATATATTTTGAGTATTAATTGCTTAATATTCAACAATAACTCAAAATAAGTTAATGAAATATGTAGTTTTAACTTATCGTGAAGGCTAAACTTGTGTGTTAAACATATAGTGATTAAATAGTTGATATTTTACTAATTGCGTTTTTTTTAACAATAAGATAAATCATATAAGCACTTTGAATTATAAATAAGCTTTTGGTAACTACGCATAATCTTATTAGCGTTTCATTATAAACAGTTATTTCAATTATTTTTATAAAATTGTTTATGTTTATATAGACGTTAAAATAATATAAAAAACTAAAAAATATTTTCTAATGACAGACTTTTTCATTAAAATTTTGTACGATTTAGTATTTTACATGAATTAGAGCTAATTAGTTCTTTTAAATAATAATTTGTACCTATTTTATTTTTTTTCTTATGAAAAGCAAATACTTTATATAGTTCACAAAAATGTTAAATTTTTTTTACATTTTAAAGGTGAAAGAATTATTTTAAATTAGGTATTATGCTTTTAAAATTTAAAAAAAAAATCAACAAACCTCTCCATTCATATTTGAATTAAGTTTAAGGTGATTTATAAAAATATTTGTTAATTGAACGTTCAAGACAATGTATAATAGACTTCGGTGAAATGAAATTTTAGAATAATTAAAAATAGTCTCTTAAAACTATTAAACAGGTAACAATTAAAATTTATATTAAAAATTATTTGAAAAATAAATTTTCATTGAAGTTTATTGAATGCGAAGTATTGAATTTTCTATTTAAAAAAAATCTAAAATTTCTGATAAAATAAATATTTGCAAGTTATGACGATATCGTTAGAATCTCTAAATTAAATTCAATGATAATCCTTAGGACGAGATAATCCTTTGGATTATTATTAAATCCAATAATGATCCTTAATCCTTTGTACTGTGAAACAAAGGATAAATATACGAATGTATTTAATAATATAATCATGAATATGTATGCAACGCAAGTCGTAAATTTTATCTATTATTATAATTATTATCAATTCGTATATTTCTTTTTAATATTTCTTATGAGTTTGACGTAAGCGAAATTCTTTTGTACTCATTTTATAGCAATATTTTAAAATATTGTAAAAATATTATTTTTTTATAATACATTAATGGATTTTTCGATTTTTCCTTTACGATTTTTTCCTTTTTTTAAAAATTCAAGTTTTAAAAAAAAATTTCGGAAACGATCAAGGTTAAATTTTTCTTTTAATTCGAGCTTCACTCCTTATCTTATTTTTTATTAGAAATTAATAATTTTTCTTTATTGCAAATATGGGACACTTTGTTGAAAATGTAAAAATATGAGCAAGCAAAACTAATGATATCAAGATAAGGAATTTTAGTACATGTAAGTTGAGTTAGAATGCATATAAAAAAGCGTATAAAGGAAAAAATTTATGAAAAGTTATAAATCGAAAATTTTTACTATAAAAAGAAAATAACGGGTTATAATGGTTTATAAAAACACACATAAATTCTTTTTATGTGTGGTAATATTACTTGGATAGATTAAACTTAAGTTTAAATATTTATTGTGCAATTAAAAATGTAGAAAAATACTAATTAGACTTATAAAGGAAGATTATGCAGCAATTAGAAGAACGAAGCAATTGAAGAAATCCAATAAAATACAGCAATTAATAAAAGTTAGGCTTGAATAATAAATGAAATAATTAAATTTATCTGCAAGAGAAGTCCAGAAATCTTAAACTATAGAATGAAAAGTAAGCAAAAGAACAAAACTATGAATTAATTGATACAAAAACCAATAAAAAGAAACGTAATTTAAAAATGCATTGCATTTTTTACTTATTGGTAAATAATAACATGAATTCCTTAAAATGCTTTAATGCAACGGGTATTTCTTGAATATATTATTATATTAACATTTAAAAAAATATTAATAGTTTATTTGTTAGCTGTTTTAACACTTTTAATTAAGTTTTGTTATGCTTGGTGAAATATTCGTCCTAATTGTTTCATTTCCTGTACTCTTTTTGCTGAGAGAACTTTCAACCAAAATAGGCAAATCAGTTGGTCAAAAAAATATAAATAGTTTATTTATTAGCTGTTTTAACACTTTTAATTAAGTTTTGTAATGCTTGGTGAAATATTCGTCCTAATTACTCCATTTTCTGTACTCTTTGTGCTGAGAGAACTTTCAACCAAAATAGGCAAATCAGTTTGTCAAAAAAAAAAAGAGAAAAAATAGTCCCTTGATATTCGACTTCGTTTAAACTGTTTTTTAAAAGCTTCAAAATTACTTAAAACTACAGATCTTTGGAACGAAAAAACTTTTTTCCTTCTTTCGAATGTTGCTTCCCATCCTGACTCTAGAGATGAACCTCCATAAAACAGAGCACTATGCAAAGAAAACTCCCAGGGGGTCGGCCGGAACGTTTTTTCGCCGCCCGAGTCACCGGGGGAAAACGATTCTCCCGCAACCGTTCGACCACTGGATCCACGCGGCTAAGAAGAAACTGAGGTCGGTAGAAGTCGCTTTCTTCTTTGTGCGAGATGGTCGGTTGCTTTTTAACTGTCGTTTCCACCCTGGTCAATCCTAGAAATGGGATATTTAATTCCTTCCCCCTTTTCGAATAAAAAAAAGAACTTTTCGTTTTGCAGATCCCCTCGTTTCCCGTTTTTCCGAATCCGCTAAGGGTTTGAGAGTAGGGGGAGAAATGAGGTAGAAAAAAATAGGGAGAATTTTTTCTTTTTTTTGAGAAAAAGTTTAAACAACGAGTTTGTCGTTCTATGGAAGTCTTTTTTTACTTTTATTTAGTTATATTTTAAATTTATCTTTTGTATTTTCAGTATTTTAGTTGTTGAAAATTGTGTTTTATGTAATTATTATTATATATTTGTTGTAGCGAATTCCTTCCATAATTATGATACAAAAATTACTATGAATAATTCTATGAAATGAAATTAAAAAAACAATTTAAAAATATTCATAACTATAAAATTCTAAAAAAAATAAGTTAAAATTCTAAATAAATTCTCCAATACGAATGTACCTATATGAATTTGTTATAACGTGCAAAATAATGATTCATAATCATCAACTACATAAACCAGTGATCAATTAGAAAATTAAAAATGCATTTCAGACGTATATCCTTAAGAAAATTATTCTAAAATTTTGGTGGGATTGAAATGTTCTAAACCAATAACATAAACTAAAAAAAGTATTATCAAAAGTTAACAGTATATTAAAAAAAGCTAGTAAAATTTAAGATTGTTGTAAAACAATTTTTAAAAATGACGATTCACCATTCCTCTTTTCAACCTCCAATGAAATGAAACTTACTCCAAATAAAAGAATTAACTTTTACTGAAACTACAGAGTCCCCATGAATCCCGTTGAAAATTGTGTTTTATGTAATTATTATTATGTATTTGTTGTAGCGAATTCCTTCCATAATTATGATACAAAAATTACAATGAATAATTCAATGAAATGAAATAAAATAAACAATATAAAAATATTCATTACTATAAAATTCTAAAAAAAAAAATAAGCTAAAATACAAATGCACCAATATGAATTTGCTATAATGTTCAAAATAATGATTCATAATCATCAGCTACATAAACCAATGATCAATTAGAAAATTAAAACTGCATTTCAAACGTAAATCATTAAGAAAATTACGCTAAATTTTTGGGGGATTGAAATGTTCTAAACCAATAACATAAACTAAAAAAAGTATTATCAAAAACTAACAGTGCATTTAAAAAAAGCTAGTAAAAT
The DNA here is from genome assembly GCF_043381705.1 of Parasteatoda tepidariorum. Lineage (NCBI taxonomy): Eukaryota > Metazoa > Arthropoda > Arachnida > Araneae > Theridiidae > Parasteatoda > Parasteatoda tepidariorum. The sequence continues at coordinate 28,568,360 of NC_092212.1, read as the reverse complement.
TTAAGATTGTTGTAAAACAATTTTAACAAATGACAATTCACCATTCCTCTTTTCAACTTTTAATGAAATGAGACTTACTCTAAATAAATGCATTATCTTTTACTGAAACTATAGAGTCACCAATAATCATTCAAGAAATAATTTTGATATAAAAACACGGTACTTTTAATAAAGCATTGCGAATTTCTCAGTAATTCATAATGCAAACAGTGAATGTTAATCTATGGACTATTAATTCGTGTAAAAATCTTCACTGGTTTTACTTTTCTTCACTGGGAAAAAGATTCTGGTTAAGTTACCGTAATTGTATGTTAAGAAAATTTTGGGGTAAAACAATTGATAAAACCAAAATATATGATAGTTAAGCTATTGATTTGGTAATTTTCCGCTTGTATGGTAATTATTTAAAGAATTTATCGAATTGAAACCTAGCAGAACGTTTGAAAAAAAAACACGTAGTTTAAACGGACGAAGCTAAAAAAAACGAACGTTTGAACAAAACAAAAATCTAGTATGCAATTTGCTCATTGCGGAATATAATAACAAAATCTTATAGTTAATAACTGAATGATCATATCCCATATTAAAATACTCTTTCTCTTGTATTATACTTTCTTATACCTGAACTAAAAGAGTTAATTTGAAGATCGTAATATGATACTAACTTGCAAACGGCGAATTTTCGAATAAATCTTTAGTGCTATTTTGCATAACGTTTAAGTATAAATTACGCATGCATGTTTGTTTCGTATAAGAAATATATTAAAATTATATTCTATATTTTTACATAACTCACAATCTATTGCAGTACTAAAATTTAGAATCTCAAAACGCATCTTAAGATTGCCATTTTTGAAAAAACAAGAGTTTTGAGCACATTAATGATATGAATTTTAAAGAAAATTAAAAAAAATTAAGAATAATGCTCTTTTTTGCTAAGAAATTAAGAAACAACCTAATATGTTTGGAAAAAAACATGTTATTTTCTAACTCAAAATTTTTTTTTTTAGTTTTTCTTTTTTTATGTAATATAAACACACGCTATTTTTACTCTATAAAAACTATTTTACTTGAAACATCAGTTAGGAGTTCCCTTGTCTTCAGAGTTTGGGTTGAAATCGTAATGATGTGTAGGTAAGGAGAACATTATTACTCCAAATTTCCTTAAGTAAAATATCTGCTGTGATAAGATAAGATACATTGACTTTATTTTGAAACAGATTTAATCGAACTTGAATTACAAAAGTTTAGGGAGATTTAAAAATTAAATAATTAGTATTTTAAAAAATTTTTAACATTGAATCATAGTATTGTAGAAATATTCTGCAACTTTTAGTATGAGGCTAAGTGAAGTCGGTAGGACATATACCAATAACTCTCGATTTATCTTTTCTCAGCATCTACACAACATATTGCTTAAGCTTTTTTACACAATATGTACATACATATGTTTACACAGTGATAACTGTTATTACATATCTTTGGAAGAATTTTTAAAAAAAATTATGAACTGAGAACTTTTAATTTTTTAAAAGATATCATCAAAAATATTTTATAACTAAAAAAACATTCCTGTAAACGCTAAAACCTTATCACTACATACAACTGACATAATCTCAAATATCCCCAAAAAAATTTCAAAGCGAAATCATAAGTAGTTTCTTAGACAAGGTACATCGAAAAAGGTCAGTTTTAAAGTAGAGTCATAAGTACAGTAAAGGACAGTATCGAACAAGTAAAATGGTGTAATGTGTGCTATAATATTGTTAAACTTGGAGTCATAATAAAGTTGCATCAAATTTGTCCAATAATGTGTTTAAACGCAATCCAAAATTTCTAACAGTGGGCTGTTTCTCATAGTTTTTATAATTAAAGCATAATTTTATTTTCAATCAAAATTGTATTCGAGTATAAAACTTACTTATAACATTAAAGTATCATAAATGTTTTGAATAATGGCATTTTACCATGAAACTTGGATATTTCTGTGAATACCTTTACGTAATTTCAATCAAATCTTATTTGATTTAAAAGCAAATTCCTCGATAGTTCTATTCTGTATTATTGAGCAATGAAATCAATTGACTCGTCATTAAACTTTATTTAACTATTTGTCACAGTAACAAGAAAAATCATTCACTTTTTCGAGCCATAAATTCATCAATCTCTATTAGCAAGGATATCCTATAAATATTGGATCGATGCTTCTGGTGTGGTTGTTTCAGCTTGGAGGTCTATTAGCATCGATCTGGTTCTACCAGTTTCTGTTCACTATTTATTCGAGAGATGATAGAAACAAAAAAGTTTAAACTTTTTTTTAGGTTATTTTATTTCTTCTGGCTATTGTTTCGAGAAAAGAGTAATCAATTGAAAATTATTTTCTTCATTGTTTATTTTTAAAAAAACAGACGCTCTAAGGAACTCGGGAAATATATTTTATCAAATATTAAATGAATTTATCAAACATTGATATATATAAACAAACTGTTAATAATTTCAGAGAGCAAATAATACACAAGTTGATGTTTCGTAAAGATCATAATTAGTTTACAGATAATAATCTTAAGACCCATGTGGAAAAAATGAACACACGTAAAATCACAATTTAATATATATGATATGCCGACCGGCCGGTTTAGGGGTTAGGGAACTGCCTTTGCATCAAAAAGGTTCTGGGTTCGATTCCCGGGCAAGGCATGGATGTTATTTTCTTCTCTGTACTATCTGTCCTTACTGTGGGAGCAACGTTGGCCCACCTAAAATGGTGCCCCTGAAAGAGTGGCCAACAAATCTGTCCTTCAGGTGCCTGTATGACCTAGGCCATTATCCAGGTGGGCATTGGAAAAAAATATATATGATATTAAAAAACAAAAATTCAATCAAAGTCTAGTATATTTTTACGGAGGAAGGTGGTATTGAAAAAAACAAAACCAGTTTCAATGCTGAGGAAATGCAAGGGATACGATGAATGGTTAGTTAAACTTCCTGATTTAATCAAAAACTAAATCGGTTTTTATTGTTTTTCATTCCGAGTTCTTTGTGATCTGTGGGATTTCCAAAGGAGCTTTTGTGTATCATTTGGGACTTTCAATGTGTGTACTTTTCAGACTTAATTTTTGAGACGAATTCCAAAAATATACATTAAGAGGAGTTATTGCGGAACATCTTTCATCTCACTATTCTGCTTTGAATTTGGATTAATCTGTTGCAATATTCTGAGAGTTTTTTGACTTATGGATTTTGATTAAAACTTGGATAATTTGATAAAGCACTGCATTTTTTTAAAAAAAGATAAAGGTATTTAATGAAAGTTAATAAATTAATTCTGAGAAACTCTCAGAAGTGAAAATTTAAAATTATTCTGAACTAATTAGAGTGAGTCATTATTACTGAAAGTTATTTTCAGATAGTTTTTTTTCGTTTCTATTTAAAGTTGTACTTTTCTGCCATCAATTGAATTAAAAATTAAATATAATTATGAACTTCTAATTAAGAGTCAATATTTCAGAAAGCAATTTTTTGTTTCATTTATAAGTCCAAATTTTTCTTTATTAAATTATAATTTCCGCAGTGCACTATTAAAAACTCCAAATTAAATAACTGTAAAAAGTAAGGGCACTTACCGTGAAATCCATTTTACCGGAAAGTTCATATTTTCCGTAAAATTTTATACCGTAATTTTTGCAGCAAAATTTATTTAATTATTTTTCTGTTAGTAATTGAACTAAAAATTAAATATCATTCTGAACTGCTATTTGGGAGTCAATATTTCTAAAAACAATTTTTAATAGATTTTTTTGTTTCGTTTACAATTTTCTTTTCTTTTAGTAAATTATAATTTCCACTATGCGTTGTGAAGAATTCTGGATTAAATTCCGGTAAAAAGTATTGGCACCTTGAATACAGCATTCGTAAAATCCATATTACGGAAAAATTCCTTTACCATAAAATTCGATACCGTAATTTTTACGTTAAAATTTATTTAATTATAGTGATTTTACAGTGGATATTACTGAACAAATTACTGTTCAAGATTTTATTCCGTAAAATTTTACGGTAAAAGTCAATTTTACGATAAAAATGAATTTTACTGTAAAAATAAATTTTGCGATAAAAATTACCGTCACTGAGGGTGAGAGTACTTTTTACCCGAATTTAATCCGGAATTATTTAGAGCGCTGTTTTCGTATGACAACTAATTTATGACTGCCTTTATGCTGATTGATGCGATATGGGTAAAAATTGCTTTTGATAATTCGACAGTCTAAAAGCTTTGTAATTATTTAACATATTAAATGCTACTGTTCTTAGTTTAAAATATGATTTTTGAGTCAAAAAATTGATTTGTTTGACATTTTTTTTATAACAGAGACTCAAAGAAATTCCGGGAATTCGGTAGAATTATTTTAAACAAAGGTTATTTTTTACTCTTGCATAGTAAAATATAAATTAAATAAATTATGGGATATATCGTTAGAAATAAACCTTTTTTCTCGCAAAAGCTCAATTATAATTTCAATTTCACTCTGTATCACAAAGCACCTTTATAACCTTTATAAATATAAAGGCAAAAAACTCTTAGAAGCAGAGCTGAATCGACTAACCCATGTTTTCTCAACGTACATTTAGAAAATTATCCAAATTAAAAAAAAATATATATATATATTTTTCAAAACTATCTCGCTTAAAATATGACTTAATATTTAAAAAAAAAATGCGTTACTAAATCAATACTTGTTTGTACAATTTAATTGCAAAAAGTTAACATTGAACTTTTTATGGTTCACCTTTTACTTATCCAAGATAAAATAGATGTAAATTTTTTTTATTATAGAGTTATATTTTTCTCTTTAAATTAAATTATTCATTTCTGTATAGAAATTGGAATTTTATTTCTTGTATTATCAAAACTATTTTTTTTCGGATAATTTCCCGAGAAAAGTTATTTTGCTAACTAAATATGCAAATAAATGCTTCGTCAGGAATTTTTTTTTATTTCCAATGCCCATCTGTGTTAACATTTCGCAAATTTAGCCATTTACATGGTAAATTTTTAAGCCACACTTTCAGGGGCACCGTATTAGGTGGGCTAATGTTGCTCCCACAGTGAAGACACATAGTACAGAGAATGAAAACGACATCCATGCCTTGCCCGGGATTCGAACCTAGAACCTTTCTGATGCAAGGCCAGTTAACTGACCCCTACACAGTGCGGTCGGACCGTTTGGAATCAGATCCTTGCAATTGACTCAATAAATGACCCTAAACAGTTCGTAACTCTCAGAAATTTTTTAAATATAATGTTAGAAATCAATACAATATCAGAAATTTTTATAGAGTATTGAACCACGATTTCTAAAATTGCTACAAATTTAATACATAACATAAAGGAAACCGTATTATCTTCGAAAACTTGATTACGTTGTGGAATGGTTCACTGTAACTAGAAACACGGTTCAATTTATCACTTTATTAAGATTGTATTTTTACGCTGCATTATAGTTCATGTAAGCAATATTATGGTTCATCGTTTACTCTATTTTTCTGATAAAGAGCGGGGACTTCAATTATCATGTAGATAATAATTTTTTTGTTTAATTGAATCGCGATAAAATTGTTAAAAACTTTCGTGAAATGATTGAAACATGAAAAATTTTGCGAAAGTGTTTAATTTGAATAATTTTTAATAATTGAATGTATGAAAAACCTAACTTATATATCTTAATATAAATATTAATAAATTTAGAAATCTTAATAAATATAAATATACACTGAAAAACAAGTATGGTCAAAATTACTAGAATGTGGTAAAATTTACTGTGTTTTAGGCTCAATGAAAACGCCAAATAGCTTAGTAATTGTTACCGAAGTGCTTTGGTAATGATTTTGGTAAAAATGACGATAAAATATTGTTTTAATATTAAGTGAAAAAATTTGGTAACCTTAACACGATACCTTAGAACTTGTCATAAAAACCATTTATTTGGTTGAATTTACTTCTCAGTTTTGCTTTTTTTACCGAATGTGTGGTAACAAGAATAATAATTTTTAAAACCAGAATTTACCGTTACCATATGAACAAAAAAATTACCAAATTAATGGTTTAAATACCATATATTTTGGTTTTTATTACTAGAATTACGCTATTTTTTGTACTAGAATTTGGAAATATTATAATCATAGAGTACGGTAATTTTAACCGGAATTATGGTTTAAATACCATATATTTTGCTTTTTATTTCCAGAATTACTCTATTTTTTTGTACAAGAAATTAGAAACATTATAATCATAGAGTACGGTAATTTTAACCAGAATTTTTTGCAGTACGCAAATCTTAATAAATATGTATAATACAAAGAGATATATCATAAATAAATTTATAAATAATAATAAAAACTATACACTATAAACAAATTTAAACATAATAATTTTCGTTACAAGGTACTCGTAAGCTAATCAGAGTAGAAGAGAGTGCAAATGTCTACGTAAATATAATGTGACAGTTGGAATCATTCATGTGTAACATTTGACTTCCGTTTTGACTGAATTGCAAAATTGTCTCTTTGCTGAATGAAAAAAAGCAGTTGTCCACGGAAACTTACTGACCGGGGGCAGATGGTTGGAAGCATAATTTGTCAACTTCTAAAGTGTATCATTTTTTTATAGTGTGAGCTTTCGGTTTATGAAACGCTTCGATGCTTTTCTAAACATTCATAACAAAATGCGTGTGAATATATTGGCTGGTATTTTATTATTTATAAAACAAAAGGCTTGGAGAGAGATATTTTTCATGGAATAACTGAGTGGTCTGGGTGTAAACTGGCAAAATCATTAATGATTTAATTAAAATGTTGATTTAGTGCAATTGAAAAGTAGAAAAGAGAAAAAAAAACCTTCATTTATTAAACTGCATTTAAAAAGATACATCTACAACCAATTTTAAGACTCTTCAAGCAAAAGCCAGTTTTGTTCAGTTCTAAAAATGACTTAAAATAAAATTAAAATTAACGCGCGACGTTTTTGATATCGGCATTGCATGTTTTATTATTTCATAATTTTGATAGTCATAAACTCATAATTGGGTTAGCTGTTCAACTCCGGTTATAACACAAAATGAAATAAAGTGAAATTAGTGCTATAAGATTAAGCATAGCCCTATAATAAGGTTGCAGCAAATTTGACTGATATTAAGGCTCAAAATGCTTAAAAATATCTAAAGACACCTTTTTCTTGAGCAATTCTTCGAATTGTTAAATACTTAAATTGTTCATTTTCTTACTGGAAAATTCTTTTTTGACTTACGGTGAAAACCCTAAAGAGATTTTTAAATGCGTCTAAATATTTTACATTCACAAAATAAGAATAATTCTAATATTCATCTGAGGAAAAAGAAACTCCGGTTAATGGGATGGTAACTGAAACAACAAAATGACTTTCAAATTCTCTGAAAGCTTAAGAACTTTTAGGTTTCCTTTTTCGACTTCAAAAATCGAATCTTTCTAAAAATTCTGCGTAAAAGCGAACCTCACGGTAAATATACAAAGGTTTCGCGAAACTTTCTCAGAAGACTTTTCAGTTAAGCGATGAGGTTTATAGCTGGAAATTCCAATATACACTTCGGTCCACTAAGACCATCAAGAAAGAAAACCAAGAGGAAATAGGGGTGGCAGAAGAGGGGTCTATACTGAACATAGAAAATAGAAGGGGTTATGGAAGCATAATACTGATAAAGCTTTTATACATATAAAGCCCCGGCAGCGAGCAGGGTTGAACGAAAACCAAGAAAAGAGCTGGAAAAATTCAAAAGAACTATTCGGAAGGCCGGGGGATAGTGAAGCCAACTTCGCCAAAGTGGGGCCAAGGAATTGCAATGGGGCGCCCCTTTCAAAAGAATTGAAGAAAAATGAATTATACATTCGCATTTAGGAAGGACCAGGGGCTTAAAGTGGATGTGGGAGGCAGAAAGAGTTGAAGAGAGGGGTAACCCCCGAGGGGGTTTCTCTTTACACCGGGACAGGTGTCGCGCCCGAGCTCATTAGAATGAAAGGGCGAGCTTGAATTTCATAAATTCCGGTACTTCTTTCAGATTCTAAAAGCTGAGATTCAGTGCTTTTTTTTTTTCAAATGGAGAGCGAGCACCCGATGTGAGAATCTGGCAGGAAGTTTTTCTGAATGTTTTGGAATCGGAAAGTGTGACTTTTAACGTTGATGTCTTTTCCTGTTTCACAACAAACATATATTTTTTTTCATCTTACTTTCGTTAAAAGACATAGTTAAATTTTTCTGTTAAGTGTTTTTTTAATAAACATTAATTCTTCTTCCTTTTTATTGACTCAACAGTCTTTTGTAGGCCAAGACCTACTTTTTGCATCTTGGCCAAACCCTCGATGCATGCCACTGATTGACTATAACATTATTTAACCTAATTTTAACGAGTGAAATATAGTTGTTTGTCAACAACTATATTTTTCTCGTGTCATTCTATTTTCGTTTAAAAGGCATGATTGTTTTTGCTGTTAAGTGTTTCTTAATAAACATGAATTCTTATTTTTTTATTGATATAACAGCCCGTGTGAGCCACGGACTTTTTTTTTTGCCCTCAACACCATCGACTGCACCTAACACTATTTATCAAAATATTAACTTTACGAATCAGTATGCTAAACTTTTTAACGCGTGTTTCTAATTGGCAAGAGGCTAAGTAGAAAACAAAAGCTTAATAAATTTGAAATATATTTTAAGCAGTTATTTGAGAGTAACATCGCACACTTTAGATTTAGTTTAAAGGTTCGGTAGTTATTACTTTTTTAAGAAAACTGTAGAAATAAAACTGCAACCTTACTTTTTCATCTCCTAAGAATATTACTTTTATATTTATATATGTTATCAGTACAGAAAAGAGAGAAACGAACATCATTTCACCTTATTTTCTTTTTACAAACTAATTTTTTTATGTTTATAAAATGAACATGGTTGGGCAACCCTCATTCGAGCCATCTTTTGTTATGCAGATTTGGAATTCTATTGTATATTTACTGCATATTTATTGCATTCTATTGTATGTGTATTGCATATGACCTTAACGCATTCTTCCTAGTACTCCCTACGCCTCAGAGAAGTGAGAACACTTAGTAGTCACTCGAGGGAATTTTATTTTATAACCGGCGTTGAACAATCGACACAATTCTGAAGTTTACAACTACCACTGTTTAACTCCATAGCCTGGTATTTTGATCCCAACTCGGAAGACAAGGTGAGTTCTGGATCAGACAGTGAGACAAACAAGCCTTCGTTGAGGACTTCTTTGTGGAACTGACCCGCATTTGCGGTACACGAAGAAAAAAACCATGAAAACCTCCAACGGTTGACTCGACGACAAGGGGAATATCTCCTATAATCCGTCTACCACAGAGCATATTTTACACCAGTACTGTGGTCAGTGCAAGGCGGGAACAAAATTTGTATCAACCTGCCACCACTGGGATTCGAATCTGGCTCACCTCATTGGGAGGCACGAGTTACTGCATCTCTGAGTGAATTTTAAAAAAAAAACAAATTCTGGTTCAGACTATAATATTAAATTACATAAAAGTGTAGCTTGTAGTGAGAAATCGATTGCAGATTTAAAATCAGATATGTTTTGCATCTATCTAAGATTTGTTAAAAATCTATTAAACAACTGTTATAAAATATCATGCAACAGAAAAACAGAAGTTCCTTAGTGTCATACATGTCAATTAATACTGTTAATCTTGATTTTACCAGTGTAAAATTTAAAGCTTATATCAGAAAAAATACGCAAAAGAAAATTTTAAACACGCTATTTTTTTTCAAACGAGTTTTAATGGTGGTTTGAAAGTGAAAAAAAAAGATTAATAAGAACATTTAACAAAAAAATGATGAAATATGTTTCAAGGCGTTGGAATAAGTACAATCATCGATGTGATATTTTTTTGGGGAGAATAAGCCCAAAACACACTTGTATTTGACAGCTAAACGCTTTTATAGTCTTTATCTAGCAATAAACTATCCCCCATACAAGAGGAGATAGACTTCCTCCAAAGAATAAAAGGCGGTTGCGAAACTTTTCTTTCCTTAAAAAAATCAACTCCACAAAAAACAAAAAGTGCCTTTATTGAAAAGGATAAAAAACGAAGAAAGGACAAAGTTAAGCCATCCAACATAAACGAAAAAAAAAAAAAAAACTATATAAAAATACTCACTATGTTGTAAAAAGAATCTCTTCTTTCGATTGGCCCTCCCATACCATTCAAAAAATATTTACAAATGACTTTTTATAGATAAAAAAGTAGTAGATTGAAGATGAGGACCTCCCTGGTAAAATTTCAGATTTTGTTTTCCATCCAACAATTAGATTAGTTATTGAGCCACGCCCGCTTTTGAGCTTTTTGTGAAACAGTCACATCAATTAATCAAAGGGAAAGTTTTAAAACTGGAGGCGTTTGTGTCAACAACAACAACGGCCGACGGCCAAAAAGTATAAAAAAATCTCATAGAAAAGGATGGTTTGGAAAACTGGGTTTAAAAAAAATCTAGTTCGTGAAAACGACAAAATCAGCCCGAGTAATTTGTTGTAAGTGGTCGCCCTGTTACCCTGTTTTACAAGGACGCATAGACACCTGCGGTAGAAATACAAGAGATTTCATTCGCGTTATGAAGCTCGCAATTGTACAACCCCCTATTCTTTTTAGAAAAGCTATTAGCCAATTTATGGGATGCCTTTTTTTATATATATAAGCGCCACTGAAAACCCCCTACCAGCTGCTGAAAGAAATTTTCCGCCAACAACTTTTTTATAAGATGGGGCCTTTTTATAAACTCTTTCTTGGCCTTGTTGATTTCTTTTTATAGTCTTTTGAAAGGGCCTTTTATCTGCCTTGGCGCTTATGACGATTATATGAAGTAAAGTTCGCCGCATGTCTGTCCATGTTTTTCGCTTAAAATTTTTTTTTTCTTTTTTCAAACTCCTTTTTTTTAAAGTGTCTTATTTCTAAATAGAACGAAGACTGGTGTTTTCTTTTCTAAATTGTCCTTTGATGTTGACTTAGCTTTTTATGGCGTGAAAGAAGTGTTAAACTTTCATTAATTGGCGACAAAAGTTTGTGCAACATAAGGGTAATTACGATAACAAATGTGTTACCTTTTTTCTTTCATCACCCTTCCCACCCTCTTAGTAGATCTAAGTAAAAATAAATGATTCTTAAAAGCGATTAATTTCATGGCTCGCTAGAAGAGCCTTAATTGTTCAAAATGAGAAAAGTTTTTTTTTGTCTCTTAATTTAAACTCACTTTTCCATTTTATAAAGTGGCATTAAAATAATACTACTATGATGAACTGAATTATTTTAGTTAAATAATCGAAGTTTTCTTAATGCAAATAAAAAAAATATCCATTTGTTTTGATGATAGTTATGTCTTCAAAAAGACGCAATAACTTTTAAATTAGTTTATGGAAATAACATTCTTGTCAAAGGACTGGTGTAAAAAAGTAGGAAGTGGTGTAAAAAACTAGGAAGAAGCTAAAGCAAAAGTTTCATAACTCAGTATTTTTGTTTTTAAGATTTTTAAACGATTTAAATCGAAAAGGCAACAAAAAAAATTTGTGTTCTGAGAAATCCACATTCATTTCTCGTTCACATTCATTGTTTGCTGAATGTAATACAAGAAAAGAAATATTTTTCGAATGAGTTCATTAATTATTTAGATTGTAATAAATCAATAAAATTGTACATAAAATATGTCTCACATAACTTAAATTATTTTATAATTTATTTTTAGTTTTAATTTAGTTGTATGTCGAATTGTTTGTTAGTTTATGACTCAGTTTGGTATTTAAAAAGTCATTCATAGTGAGTTGTATGCTTATTCTGAATTTTCATTAAAAACACTATTTGTTTTAATGTCACATAGTTAATATTATTATAAAGAAAAAATATTTAAAAATTATTTCTGGAATAATCATTGCTTTTTCTATAACATTACTTGAATTTAACTTTTTTATTGTTCGATTGTTACAGGTGTTTCATATTTTCAAAATGTTATTCTGAGCCAAACTTTTTTTTTAAATATTTTTTTTTCACAAATTCCGCAAATCATAAAATTTGGTAAATAATTTTCAGGCATTGCTTATGAAACATATGGATGTCAATTATGGCTATGTAGAAATTAATGAGCAAGAAAATTTCAAGTATAGCCAAATAAAAACAATATTTATATAAATTCAAATCTGGAACATTTAAAGTACAATATTTTCTTAGACAGCTTAAGCTAGAAAAAGATTTCCTTAATATTGCATTTTGTCACTAATTTTCTCAGTAATATTTAATTATATAAACATATTATATGGTAAAATTTGCCGCTTCTGGCTCTATGAGAACACCAAAAGGCTTAGTAATTTTTACTTAAGTGTTTTGGTAATGATTTCGTTAAAATTAACAATACAATATAATTTTGTATTTTATGAGAAAATTTTGTATCTATGGTACAAGTTATTAATTTTATGATAATAGTACCTTAGAGCATGGTATAAGAATCATTTATTCGATAAAATTTATTCTTCAGTTTTGCGCCTTTCATTTAATGTGTGGTAATACGAACTATAATTTTGATAATCAGAATTTCCAGTAAACCGTTACCAAATGAATAAGAAAATTGCCAAATGAAAGATTTAAATACAGAATATTTCGGTTTCTATTATCAGAATTATATTGTTTTTTTTAAACAGAAATTTTGTTGTCATAAAAAACAGTAATATTACCAGCATTAGTGTAGGACAAATAGTAGTTTTATCTTTCTAAGTACTCTAACTTTATGTGTATATTTATTCGCATATACAATTCCTTAGACAATTTAATTAATGTAAATCATATTGTCTTTAGCCGATCTTCAAAGCAGTTTCAAAGCGGATGATTACCTATTTATAAAGCATTCACTATCTCAAATAATAGATAAGTTTTTAATTTTATATAATCTTTGTACAATAGATTTAATTAAGCTTGACCGTACAGCTACTTAAGGGGAGATAGTAGGGTGTATACCAATACTGCTAAAACTTTCCTTTCTCAATGTTCCTTTTCTCAACACTTAAAAAAGACATTGCTTCAGTTTTTTTTCACAGAATATTTACATAATTACATAATTTATACTGCGCAATAACTGTAAATATATATCTTTGGTGAAAATTTTTTAAAAAAAATTATGAACTGAGAACTTTTAACCCTTGAATGGGCCATTTATTTCTAGCAAAGGTAAATGAAATTATTTTTGGAATTGAAATTAATATAAGAAAAAAGAACTCATTTATCTCATAAAAAATTAATCTAAATTTCAATGCCATTTTTTTGGTGGTAAGTATATTTACTACGACCTATTAGGAACTTATTCACTTTTATTTTTCGTTATTTATAAAATAAATTTTTTAAATGCTGCAAACTTCAAAAGGAGTTATGCATTTAATAACTTTTATTCGCTTTCTTATACTAACAAATGGTTGTCAAACTCATTCAAAAGCACTTCAAGAAAGCTGAAGTTCAAATGGAAACCTAAATTAAAAGTGGTAAAAAAGTTTACCATGAACTTTTAAAAGTGGTGGTAAGTATACTTACCACGGCCTTAGAAAGGGTTAATATGAGAATTTTATGCTTCATTCTATTTATTTTATAAAAATTACTTCCAATTCCAAAAAAGCATAGGAACAAATCCAAAGAGAATTCTACATAATAAATAATAGCTGATTCAAACTATCAACCATTTTTGACCCTACTCTGCGCCCTTTTGCTTATCAGCAAAGCTAAGTTTGAATTGGATTTTCTCCGCTGTTCTCTGTAACTTAACATTGAAAACTGCTTTGCAGATCTGAGAAGGTGCCTGTCTTCGTAAGGAAAAAGAACTGACCACTAGTCTGCGCTAGTTTCAAAGTTTAGACAAATGCTGTAATCCTTCTTGTAGCTTCGTTAGCATGGCTTAGCTTGTCTTTGTAAGGAAAACGAACTGACCACTAGTCTGTGCTAATTTCAAAGTTTAAATAAATGCTGTTATCCCGCTTGTAGCTTCGTTAGCTTGGCTCCTGCAACAGGGCTGAAAGACTGTTTACATCAAGACGGAAAAGAGCAAAAAATTTACGATAGATATTTCTTTCTAGCATTTAATAGAAAAAAAGAAAATCTCTGTAACTACCAAGATTTTTTTTATATAACTATAGCATACATATAAAACAGCTTCTTTGAAAAAAGAATAACCCGTAAACCAGTTATGACCGATGTGGTTTTACAACCAGTTTTTTCTCTTTCCCGTCTCACTTTCATTCCTGGGCTACTACCATCCTAGTAAGATGGATAATTGCTGTTCTGAACAAAAATATCGAAATAATAAATTCTGTTCCTGATATAGAACCTTTAGAGGGTGGAACTTCATCCTGTTTTGTGTTGTAAAGATTCCATAGTTTACATTTAAGTTGGGTACCAGTGAATTCACAACATTACGCATGCAATTTTGCAGACATGTAAAGTACCAAAAAGTGCTACTTTCTTTCAAAAAATTGTAACTGATTTCTTTTTCTCTGTATTCCTCCTATATACCTCTCGTCCCATATATGAAAATAATTACCATTCACCAGTTTCGAAAAAATGGAGAGTATCACATTTTCAATTAACTGGCATTTAGAACTATTTTTAGATAAACAATGGCGCAAGATTTGTCTTTTATTTACCGTTTGCTATATCAAATGGTAAATAAAAAAAAGTCAAATAATAATTTTGTTTTTTCATTGTATTATGTATTCCATGAAGTTTGGCCGTACATATACTGTGCATTTTTAAGTACTCTCATTTTTAATTTAACTTCTGTGAATAATTTTTATACTTCCTTTTTTGAATAATCAAAATCACTACATTTCCGAAAAATATAGGAACAAATCAAAGGCAAAAAAATATATATACGTATAAGTATTCGAATCCTATATACTTTAACAGATTTAAATCATAAACCATTTTAAGTATTATCATTTTCAATTAACTCACTTTTAGAACAAGCACTAGTTAAACGATGAAAAAAGATTCCTCTTTTATTTATCATTTGATATATTAAATTGTAAATAAAAGTAGAAGTCTTATAATTTCATTTTTCCTTGTATAATATATTCCACAAAGTTTAACCATGCATTTATTCTGCATTTTTAAGTGTTCTCATTTTCAATTTAACTCGTATGAATAATTTTTATGCTTCATTTTTCTTGTATAATCAAAATCATTTACAATTCTGAAAAATATAGGAACAAATCCAAAGCGAAGAATAATACGTTTTCGAATTCTACATACCTTTACTGCTTCCAACCGTGAACCATAAAAATCTTACAGTTTTAAGAAAATATTTTGTATTCCATTGTTAAAATAAGTCCTAATAGAAAAGACCTTCCTATTAAAACCACAAGGGTTCGGCATTTACATGCAAATGTAATCAAATTATACACCGCATCATTACAGAGGGAGGAGGGTATAAGGGGGGGGAGCTTAAACGCTGCCCCATCCCTTCTTCTTTTACCCTCCTAATGATAAAATGGGTAAAGGAGACTGTTTCTTTATTCGCAGAATTGTTTTTAATAACTCAGTTTAATTGAGCGAAGACTACGCGCTTGGCGAAATCTCAAAATTCTCTTTTCTATTCATCGTCTGCGTTTTCTCATGTTTTTGCAGGTGTTAAATTTCAAGTGAAGTGAAAGGAGTTTTAAATTAAAGATGCAAGGGGAAGCTTTCTTTAATTTTTTTATTATCGCTTTCTTCAATTTCAGGGGGTTTTGAAAATGAATTTCCACTTTTACGAGTTTTTGCATATTTTGAAGGTTATTAAATTAAGAATTTGAATAATTTGTATTTTATCACCAAGAATTGATTATTTGGAATACTTATTTGTTTTTCTTTTTATTGCTTTATGATGTCGTGGTATTTTCAAAACTGATTTGCATAAAGTTTAATTAAAAAAAAAATCTGTAAACATTACAAAACAGGAATATTGCTGTTTTTTATTTATCGACTTTTATAAAATTTCTATCTCCGCTAAATGTTTCCATGATATTTTATCTATTGTATAATGTATAATTCTTTTGAAAGCAAATTTATCAAGCTAAAGTAAAGGCGCAGAAGCTTTGTTTGTTTATATATTTATAGAGCAAAAAGAAACCTGTTTACCAGAAAAGTAATAATTAAAAAATAAAGTTACTAAAAATCATAAAAAATATTGTTAAAAATTAATGATAAAAAATGACGATTATAATTGTTGATATAATAAAGAAAAGTTAAACAATGTTTAACATTGTTGTCACTAACATTCCTGTTGTCTCAGTAAATTTTCAACAAAATCGTCTTAATTTCACAAAATGACCTAAAAATAACCATTTTCAAATCAATTGTTCAGCTCAAAGTTTTAAACTCAGTCACCAATTTGAAGAAGATAGGAAACGCCAAAAGATTAAACTATTTTAATTTTATTTAGAATGATTCTTCTTATGGAATTTTATTGGCTTAAAAAAAGTTATTTACAAATACAAACTACAGTTTTGCGTTCTTTTTGTCTATAAGTCGGTGGTAGCTGTTCCTAAGCTATGAAACAGGTTTAGGATTCCTGCAGTAGCCTTTTTGCCATCCGTATCTTATCAAACGTTTTATGCCCAGTGAAGCTGCCTTTTGAATTTTATTTATAAAATTTATATTAAATTAAATTACTTAAAAACAAGTTATTTCAAGGCTTTGGTTTAGATCACAAACCACAGTTCATTTTCCCTTCTTTTTTTTTTGTTCTCTCCGCCTACAAGTCGGTGATTGTTCTTAAGCGACCAAGCAGGTTTGGATTACAAACAGTAAATTTTTTTGTTCTTGCCTATAAATCCGTATTTGACCTAAAACTTTATGACACAGTGCAGCTGTTTAATGAATTTTATTTATAAAGTTTTTTAGGCCTCTGATTTAGGTTATAAACTAAAGATTTTTGCCCACAAATTAATAGGCGCTCGTAAAATAAATTAATAGATGTATGAGTCAGTAATCATTCTAAAGAGACCAAACAGGTTTCAGTTACAAACCGTAAATTTTTTGTTATTGCTTGTAAATCCATATTTGACCCAAAGTTTTATGACACAGTTGCAGCAGCTTTTTGAATTTTATTTATTAATATTTTGGATTTAGATTTAGATTACAAACTGAAGATTTCTATTCTTGCTCATAAATTAATAGGTGCTCGCTAGCTTTATAACTTAATGGAAATCTAAATTAAAATAAAATATTGAAAAAATATGTTTCTTGACCTTTGATTTAGATCACAAATTACTGTTTTTTTTTTGTTCTTTTCGCCTAAAAGTCGTGTGGTTGTTCCCAAGCTATTTCTTCGAAATCAAAAGCATATTACTAGACAAAGACATTAGGGAGAGATGGTTCCTTTCGTAAATTAGCAGCGTCTTTCCTCTTTTTGTTATCCCAACCAAATGCAGACTCTACGGTTCTTAATTGCCAACAGACCAAGGGAACGTCTTATCGTTTGGCGGAGTGAAATTCCTCTTTTGTTCCAGTTCCTTCCAATAGCAGACGATAAGGCCCAACAATAGGGTTCTCGCTTTTCCGACAAAAGATAGCAGAAAAGAATCGATGCGTAATTGTCGCAGCTAGAACCCCGTAGGTGAAAATTTCTGCAATTAAAGGCAATAACTAATGCTATTTTCAAGCCCCAAAAATGAAAACGAAGGCGATAATTAGCGCGCGAAAGTGAACATTAGGAAAGATCGTTTGCTGTCCCTGATCACTCTTTTAAACTTGGAAGAAGGACGATTGTACGATCTTTCCGAAACATGTGCATTATCGGTTGGCGACAAACATTTTCTGTTAAGAAAATATCGCAGGACGACATCCGTTTAATTGATTGGGCATCGATTCATCAGGGAAACAGAATGGCCTTGTTAATTTGCCAGAGGAGCTTCGGCTGCGACCAGGTTAAGAGAGTTTTAAAAGCCAATTACTAGAAATTAACCTCCACCTGTGATTTTAACGACTATTTGTTTGAAATATTTGGCAGCCTTTATTTAATTTTTGCCTTAGACTGATTTGAATACAATTGGAGAAGAGGAATTATAAATGATTTTAAAATTAATTTCAAGATGCTTTAAATCAATGCTAAACAATTTTCAGATTCATTAAACATGACGAAATTTTAGTATGAACGCTAATGGTGTAACGAATGATTTCGAATTATATTTAAATCGAAAAAAAAATAGAACGAACAAGAAATACCTTTTTCTTAAATTTTAGTTTTATAGCTAAATTTCAACAATACTCTCTGCAAAAACAAACGAAAAATTCTATTTTCTTCATAAAAAAACAACAATTTAAGTTTGTATTAGTAACTCTTATTAATTTATATTTTTAAAGACATCCATAAGCTTCTTATAAATTTTTTATTCAAATTATTCTTAAAACATGACATCCTTAAACTTTTCCTCTCATATCTCTAGATATTGATAATTTTATTTATTTGTCTTTTTATTAATCTCTTATGCCTTACCCTTTTTATTTATGAAGAAACGTTCGATATTTTTTACTTAATTAATTTTACATATTTATTTATTTAAATCAGTTTTACCCATTTATGTTGTGGATTCCATCCGGCAACCAACAATCTCTCCGCATCACATTTAAGACATTTGACCAAAATGCATGTACGCATTTTGATCAAAAATGAATATACGCTGTTTCAATTTTGAATCTATGCGATTTTCAAATTTGACTATAATTTGTTTTTGAGCTATTATAACACATTTTTGCTTAATTTTGAGAAACCTTTTCATTTTATTTTTACAGTGCATGGTTATAGAAAACAGACCGGAAATGAACTTCTCACAATTTCATTCTTGGACTAGATATCAAATTTATTTATAGAAAAGTTTTTAATGTTTGGTATGGAAGACAAATTAATTTTTAATTTTTTTTTGAATTTTTGGACTAGATAGGAAATCTTTATTTAAATTTTTTTTAATTTCGTGAAATAGAAGACAAATTTTTTATTGAAAAGTTTTTAATGTTGGTTATAAATAACAAACTATTTTTTTTAAAAAATTTTTGGACTAGATAAAAAGTTTTTATTGAAGATAAATTAAATTATTTAAAAATTCAGACTTACGATATGAACGATTTTTCAATCTTCAATTTACTTGCTGTCCTTTTTTGACGGAAAAACATACTTCTGAATCCAAAAATGTAGTTGTTGGTATAATTTTTTATTCTTTTTTTGCCTAATTCGGGAATTTTCTTCAAAGAATTTAGGAAACTTGGGCAGGGTTTATATTAACTGTGATTAATAGTAATTTTTATTTCAATACATATTCCCAAAATATTCGAATATTTTTAAATGAAATTCAATTCGAAAAATTTGCAAATCATTACGAATTTAGGGGAGAGGAAGAAAAAAAAAGGTGTTCTAAACGGATTAATAATATCATCACCCCGCTCTTCACTCGGATCGAGCTCTCTTTTTCCGTTGCCATGTTGACAGACATAAATATATGATCAGAAACTCAACTTGGCTCTAAAGTAGAGGGTGCAATATGTTGTAGAGCTGAAAAAGGACGAACGTGGGTCTTATCAGGGCTGTACGGCGCGTGCGTCATCTGTACCACCCCCTTCAGTAAAGTAGAGGGGGGTTAGATTTGAGGGTTACTCAGGGGTCAGGAAGAGACAATGACTCACGAGGCTGTGTTTGCTCAGCTCCTCTGTCTCAGAACTCTGAATCTTTGTGTTCAGTAAGATATTATTAAAAAGAAAAAAAGAACCATTTGGAAAGATCAGGTGTTAAAAGCAGAGAGCAGAAATAGCAGAAGACATTTCCAGAAAAACTTGAATTCTAGACATGTTTTCTCGCTTTCTCGATGAGAAAAATATTAAAACAATCATCCATTCTTAATTTGAACCGTTATTCATCCTTAAGTTGAACAGTAATATCAGTACCGTACATCGTATTTCGGTGCAAATTTGATGCAAATCTAAAAGGTTATGTATCAGTTCAACATCAACCTTAGTATCGTGAAATAAAGTTTAAGTAATACGATAATATGGCTTAACTTAGCACCATAATAAGTTCCGTCAATTTCGGACAATATTATCGTTCCTTACGCTCAAAAATGTCCAAATTTACTTTTATTCAGAAAGAATTTTTTTTAAAAAAAAGGTTAAATTTGATTTTAGCGAGAAGATTTGCTTAACTGCAATCAAAGGGGTCACATTCTTCCTTGATTAAGATGTTCTTTGCATATTGGTACAGGTTTTCTTAGGAGGACGATGGATCTGAAGAAATGTATCGATTTAAGAGGTTAAATCTATTATAAACTGCTTTCTAAGCATTTAATAAATAACTACGTTTATCTGCTACATACTGATCCATACTGATACAATGTTGGTAACATTATCATACTGGACGTATGTCAAAAAGCCACAGCAAAAAATTCTTTCAATTAATTTTGAATATTAAATAAACTTATGTATGGATAAATGGCTAGAAACATTACTGATGATTATAGTTCAAGGTAGGCTTGATAGACCATGGACTAGTCGGTGCAATGAGGAATATCAATAAATTAATGCTTACTCACAAATCAACTTAGTTATCTCTTAACTAGCTATCTAAACCAGAATGTCAGTAATATTATCTTATTTTGACACATGACTAAAATCCACTGCAAAAGATTTGTTCGATGAATTTTGAATATGGAACAAATTTATTTTTGATACTTAATTTGATAGAAATAAAAATATTTACTGATGATTGCAACACAAGACAAGCAAGGTAGAGTTTCGAACTTGAGAACCTGGGACACAATGACGAATATATCAATATTCGTTGTTGTAGTGGAGAATTACATAGTTAAATTTATATTATTTTGATATAAATAAACAACCACTGTTTTATGAGTAACTTTGATAATTAGAATGTGAATAGTATAATCAGATGAGATTAAAAAAATATATAATAGCAATGAATTTTATTAGTTTAATTAGTTTTATTTAGGAATTTCATTGTTCCTTGTAAATGATGCCCTAAGTTTCATTCAAGTTATGTGTAAACAGACCGAGATCTGTTCTTTAGAAAACAAAATCGTGATAAACTATATACATGGACGCGAATATTTTTCCTCTTACGTGGTGCCTAGATAATTCAAACTATACTTTTGTTGGTTGATTGAAATACTAAATTTATGATTTGATAATTGTGGTTTTATTCAAAGCAATTGTTAAATCAAACCCAATTTAAATTCCTAAAATTGAAATAGTAAAGTATACCGTAACCTCTTGACAAGATAATGACGTTATGAAAACGTTTAAAATTTGACGTAAAGAGCAATGTTTAGTAGTCTTTTTTTACTAGTTACAGTGTATGTAAATCAGGATGAAATAAGTTACCATTTCAGAAGTCAATCATGTCATTAATTCTGATTTTAAGATCTGTGACGTGGAGGAAAAAACATTCAATTAGATTCACATTTTTCCCATTTAGAATTCCTTGTAACTTCTAGCAGTCTTGCTTTAATTTTTCCAACTGTCAGGATTCTGGTTAAAACTGTACAACAGTTTTGTTTTTATTTACATTCTCGTTTCCAGTAAAGGAAACGATAGCTTTTAATTAAAGAAAAACGAATTAAGCATTCAGGAGATTAATTACCTTATCCATGAAAAACTTTCCAATGAAAAAAAATTACCAATTATTTGGGTATTTATTTAGAATCCAGGAAAAATTTTTTAATTCCACAACGATCACAGAACAGTCCATAGTCAAAAGAGTCTGTATAAAAAACGCAACAAAATTAGGTAGTGGCATAGTCAAATACTGGAAATTTTATCTATTAAGATAAACTTTTCAAAAAATTTTCACCGTATGGGGCATAATAAATTTAAAAAAAATATGCATCAATAAGAGCTTGGTTTCTTCGATCGACAGACTTGAATTTTTCGACTTATGGTAGTGGAATGATACTGTGATATATGTGTTCTAAATTAAAGATAATGTAGCACATCTTTCTTTAATGCAACCCCCTCCAATTAAAGGCCAAGAGGAAGGCCCGAAAAGAGATGGAAAGACTGTGTGAATGAGGATTTTGCCATCCTAAAAGTAAAAAACTGGAAATTAATTGCTAGGAGAAGGGCAGAATGGGAAAAGCTTCTGAGGAAAGCCCAGGCTCACAAAGGGCTGTCGTGCCAATGCTGATCATGATGCGTAGCAATCTTGGTCAAACCGTAGTTTCAATGATTGATGAATCATTTTATGTTTTCTGAGGGTAGCGGACAATAGTGGACATCGTACTGGGCATAATTTGTAAACAAAAGATTGTTACATTTTGTATATTACTTATTTTTATTTGTGAATATTCTCTTTAAAGCTATAATAGGCAACTTAATGTTTTTATTTATTTATTATTATTTTTGATCTAGATGGCTTTTACAAGCGCCAACATTAATTACGGACAATCTATATTATATTTTTATTAGGCAATTTTTCCTCTGATGATTTTCCAGACGTATATTTATACTCGGGGTTACGAATTTTTCTCTTTAAATTGCAGTCTTTCAAACTTCCGTTGCCAACATTCCCAATCAAAGAAAGAGAAAAAATTTGAAATGGACCAGTTTCATCACCTTTTCTTTCCGTCATGGATGAACTCATTGCTCCGACATCGCTGTTGCCAACATAAAAATAAAATAGTTTTTCTTTTAAGATACTTCTCTGGCTGAACTAGAAAAGCGTTATATAAAATCAGTGCTGTTTCCACTGCTCTGGGAAGTAAATTTCAAAGAAGTGGCGGTTGCTGTGAGGGAGGAGGGTTGTGGGTGGTCATCCAGGAAGGAAGGGGGCCGCGTTAATGGAAAGAGGGGGTCCCTTTTTGTTCCTAGGGTGGCCAGTCAATTTGCGGTCTGATGAGATCTAAGAGGGGGCCAGCAGTGGCCCACACCTGGCTTGTTCTCATTGCCCCGGTATGCCTTGAAACTTGATCTTTGTTGATTTCGATTTCAGAAACTGTTTATTGTGGAAATCCCCGCTTCTTTCTTAGTGCCATTCGCGTGTTGCCAGATTCATTTTCTTTTCTTCCGTATTTACCTTTGGTTTCTTTTCCAGTAAAGCAGGAAATGACGGCACGAAGAGATTTGTTCCCCTTCGGGAGCAATTCGTTTTATTTATTTATTTATTAGTTTACTTTTATTCGTCTTGTTTGGTTATAGTTTCGGTATCTTTCGTCGTTTCTTGCTTGTGGCGGCGGACAGCGGCGCAAATGAGGGAACCTCTATGGATTTATTGGAGTGCAAAATCTGCAGCATCAGTTGGGTGTCTTTGCTGATTGGTTTCGGTTTCAGACTGTAATCAGTTTAAATGTTTTCATTCCTCAGGAGTATCAGTATTTTGGGTATGTTTTTTCCTCGAGTTTTGAAGGATTAGAGTACTCTGTTCAAATCTTACGAACCCTTTAGTGGTTGTAATTTTACTTCCTCTCTATGGAGAATTGTTTGTCATGATTTAGTAATTTGATAATAGTTTTGAATAATTTTTGTTTTATTTTATTCATTGAAATATATTCCATTGAACCTGCTTACTGAATTTCAAATTTTAAATTTGTAAGCATTTTTAAAATTTAAAATTTGCAAAAAAAAGTTTTTAAAAAGGTTTCAAAGTAGTTACCAAATTAAAATATAAAACTTGGTGAATAAGTTCAGTAAAATATACTTCAATAAAGAAAATAAAATAAAATAATTTAAAAATATTTATTAGCTACTGAATGAATAAGGAAATTCTGGAAATATAGTTTTAGGTAGATTAACGCGGAAGAAGTACAATCTTTTTTCTGCAAAAGGAATAAAAATTATTCAAAAATATTTATTAGTTACTGAATAAATCAAAAATATTTATTAGTTACCTGAAGGAGATCCTTAAGTGAAACATATACGTTATCTTTTTAATTTTTAGCTGTATTCTTTTACATTTATTCTAATGCAAGTAATTAATAAAAAGAAATAATTAAATTATCAGAAAACATTTATCCTTGGCAATTTTTATGTATTTTAGCTTAAAATGTAATGCTTTTATTGATTTAAAGTATAAAAAAATATTTTGTGTGTGTGTGTGTGTGGCTTTCTTAATGAAGCATTCAAGGGCATGTTTTTAATTGTTTGTATTCAATAAAAAATAATTAAATTATCGAAGATAGTTGGTTTTTGATATTTTTTTGCATTTAAGCTTAGTTATTGTTAAGTTTTTTAAGGTTTAAAATAATATAAGTTTTTTTTAATGGTTCAGCTCTTTCATTCATTTTTAAAATTAAGTTTTGTAATTTTTTGGATTAAAAGTTACTTAAATAACAAAATTTGCATAACATTACTCACTCTTTATTTAAATGACTAAATATTCTACAAAAATGTTCTATCAACAAGAAATGCGCAAAAGAATATTTTTTTAAATTGTATTCACTTTTGACTCGGATCAACGAACCTCAAACTGCTTATTTAACTTTAATACCGATTTTGCAAAGTACTTACACTAATAATATTTTAAAATACTTCGTAATTTACTTTTTTAAGAGGAATCGGTAGGACATATATCAATAATGCTGAGACTAACCTTTTTCGTTTTACTTTAGAAAATACTTGCGTCGCTTTTTGAAAATTTTTGGGGATATTTGAGATTATTCCCGAAATCAATTAAGTTATAATGATCCCAAATTATATCAGCTGTATATTCTGATAATGTTTTAGCGTTAAAAGAAATGCTTCATGACGAATGATTTTTGATGAAACTTTTTAAAAAATTAAAAGTTCCCAGTTCATAACTTTTTAAAAAAAAATTCTTCCAAATATATGTATTAAAAGTTATCACAGTATGTAGTACATATAAGTATTCAGTGAAAAAAACTGAAGTAATGCATTGTTTCGATGCTGAGAAAAGGTACATCGAAAAAGGTCAGTTTCAGCATTATTGGTATATGCCCTACCAACTCCCCTTAAGAGTTTTATAAAAACATATTTTTGGGATATCGTTCATAAAAGTAATAACAATGTATGATATGAATACGAACAAAATTCTTTTTAAGTCTATGTATTGAAAATAATTTCTTTTTGCTTTGGTTAACTTTGCTTTAGGAAGTTAACTTTCGTTTTTTAGAAATACGAGCTAAATATAATTTTATATAGGTTAAAAAAAAGTAAATTAACAATCTGCTGATATTAATTAAGGTCACGAAATAATACATAAAGCTGAAACGGATACACTAAATAAAGCGTAAATAATTGAATTTTTATTTTATTATTATTTACTGTTTTTCCCGGCGACTTTAAGTCATTTAACAAAGCAAAAGTCACTTTTAGATGTTCAATTAATCAAAATTAACTATTACTCAGTATCATTCAGTATGATGTTATTGCTTGTAGCTAATTCATGATAGTCAAAATGTACTACAATCAAAAATTTTTTTAATCAATTTTGTTCTTGAGCACAAAATTTAATTTTTGTTTATTTGACTTGACTTGAACTTTACATTGACATTGACTTGAAATTACTTAGTAGGAAGTTTCAAAAGCGTAACTATACAGTACAAACGTAAACCAAACAACAAAACGAAAAAAAAACAAACGTAAACCTCACATGTCGTCCACATTGGTCCTTGAGATTACCTGATTTATCGTGAAATTTTTTTTTTAAGGAATGTGCTGCAAACTCCTTATAACTTCATGTAACCAAAGCAGAGCTGTAAGTTAAAAACATCATTGATAATATCGTTTAAATAATTGGACAATGCCAGAAGTGATTATGCCTATTGACATGATTTAAATCAAATTTAATTGGCAAGCGAACCTGATTGGCTTCTAAATTGACAGATGCCACGATTTATCTGCGATGACGTCATTTGCAAGCATCCAAATGAAAAGAAAAAACTAATAAACATGAAAACTTAAAAGCATAAAAATTAAAGCAGCTTAATTTGTAATAATTTCTAATGCTAAGCCTATGTATAAATTTTGTAATTCAAAAAACCCTCCAAAATGGACTAATAAAATTTTTTGTACGATTTTCAAAATGGAGACTAAAATCGCCTTTTGATGCCGTCTTTCGAATTTCAGCTATATTGCAGAAACGATTCTGCAATTATAAAAGACAGATCCAGGGAGAAAAAAAACTCTTCCTTTTATTATTAAAGACGTCGGTATCGAAATAAATGCAAGATAAATAGTACTTAAAAACATAGATATATATTTTACTTTACATAAAGGCTATTTCCCCATTAAAAGGTATATCTTAAATCTTAAAATAAGCCGGGAATTCTTTATGGATTGGATACAAAAGGAATTCAGCAAAAAATATCTCTTCCTTAGAGGTAAATAAATCCTCGTACTTAAAGGTTCAAAAAACGTTATAAGTAGATCGGCCTCAACAAATGAAAGCGGAAATTCAGGCTGCGTGATGCATTGGGAAAAATAAGGGGGGAAAAAAAGCATAGAATGTATATTTTGCAATGCTTTTAGAAAATACTAAGATTTGTAAACTAGTACCGTTTTTATATTTTATGTGGTGAATAGAAAATATAGTGTAGTTTCAAATATGTTTCTCATAGAAAATCGGTTCTGTTATTAGTGTGAAAAAAATTGGAAATGAATTTCGTTTTGTACTGATTATGAAAATAATAAAAGTTTATATGCTTAGTAAGCACCTTTACTTTTAACCTCCCGAACCCCAAGATTTAAATAATAGCAAAAAATTAAAATTTTTATTTAAAATTATGAGACTTAGAAGAAATTAAACTCATAAATGCAGTGATTTTTTTTTAAAAATCTAAATTCAATCAATTAAACTTAAAGTTATTTTCAATTATTTTATGAATTTAATTTTTATTTTATTTTGAGCATTGTAGAATATTTCAACAGTCTATTTTTTACAGAGTATGGTCCGAAAAGAAAATCCGCTAGACTCAAATAGCAAAATATTTTTTTTAACATAAAAATTGCTCGGAAGGTAACTTGATACGAATTGTTCACTTTTCGTATAATTTTTTATTGTAATTGAAGCTTTCTACCTATGAAGTAAACCCAATTACATTTTTATAAAGACAATTGCTTTGTTAAGTTATTTGAAGATAATAAAAGTACCAAATGTTGTCCAATGAATTGGTCGCTAGAAAGTTAAATTTTTTAAAATTATGTCCGATTTTAGATGTTATGAAATTATATATTTCTATACTCTATATTAACAATTTGAAATAAAGAAAAAACTTTATAACAATTTATATTTTGCATGTTAAAATATTTTTTAATAAAAATAATGTTTTTAAGTACATATTTATAAAAATGTTTTATCTGTTCCATACAAATTGTTCCGTAATAACCGTTACAAACTATTTCAACTAAAGTGACTCAAAGTACTTTTCTAATGTCTTTCTGCTTTTTAAAAAAAAATTTAGTAAGTAATACGTAAAAAAACCTCTTTTTTACGAACCATCATTGAAATAAACTAAAGAAATAAAAAAAAAACAATGAAAATTGAAGAGGACATGAAAAAATAACTGCCCCTCATGCAACGACTCTAACCAGTTAAAAAATTGATAAGTGAGAAATGAATTGTTCAAACCATTTCAAACTAAACTGCATTTATTGTGTAAAATGTCCAAAAATTGGCGATTTGGTGTCTAGGTCACTCATTCTGAAGAAGATATCACTGGTCAAGCTCAAAGTAGAGGGACGTTTTGTCCCAACGATCAATTGGAAATATCGGTTCCCAATGAATCTATATCATCATACAAGAAAGAATCCGGGATTTTTACCTTACTTTCACAATCTTCTACAGTGAATTTCTTCACATGTATTTCGTTTCTTTTCTTCAATGTCAACCAAACTATTAGATTTAGACTTACGGTTGAGATTACAGAAAATTGTCTTTAACTTTAATCTTTCATTTTTTAAATGATTTAATAGAAAACTGACATTTCGTTTTGAAAAATAAAATATTTGTGTCATCAGAACGATAGTCATTATTTTTCTTCTTCTTTTAAATATTACTTGAGGATCAGTATTGTAATAAAAATATTATTTACTTATCTTCATAAATAACCATTGAGGAAATCATATTTGTATTATGTGTTTGATTTCTTTTTATAAAAACTAAAACATAATTATAAAAATAACATTTGTATTATGTCATAAAAAATAGTCTAAGAATTGTATTTGCACTATGTTTTATTTTTAAAACAAATTTCGACTTAAGTAGCTTTTAAAAGAAAAAGATTTAAAATACACGATGATAATAATTAATTTTTAGAGTGCTAGAAATTTTAACAAAACCATTTCTATTATGTTTTACTTCATTATTAAGTCCTTCCTTAAGTAGTACTTTAAGAGAAAAAGAATTAAACAACTAATCTAATGACATTTTTTTTCCTCTTTCTTAAATAAGTGAAACATAGTTCTGAAAGTAAGTTTGTGTTTAATTTTTAAACAAATCTCGCCCTTCAGTATCATTTGAAAGGAAAGAGATAAAAAACTACTAATTATCTTACGAAAAAAAATACTTTTAAAATTTTCAATATTTTATTTTTAATACATAATCCGATATTCATTTCATAAAGATATAATTTGGTTAAATCAAAAATCATCAGAGACATTTTGAATTTCTAGTTAATTCTAAAGACAATTTTTTAATCATATGATTGTGTTTTTTAGTCTTTTCTTTTATACTTAAAAATTAGTATCGTAATAGAAATAAGACGTAATTTGAAATATATATGTATATATGTATATATATATATATATATATATATATACATATATACATATATATTTCAAATTACGTCTTATTTCTATTACGATACTAATTTTTAAGTATAAAAGAAAAGACTAAAAAACACAATCATATGATTAAAAAATTGTCTTTAGAATTAACTAGAAATTCAAAATGTCTCTGATGATTTTTGATTTAACCAAATTATATCTTTATGAAATGAATATCGGATTATGTATTAAAAATAAAATATTGAAAATTTTAAAAGTATTTTTTTTCGTAAGATAATTAGTAGTTTTTTATCTCTTTCCTTTCAAATGATACTGAAGGGCGAGATTTGTTTAAAAATTAAACACAAACTTACTTTCAGAACTATGTTTCACTTATTTAAGAAAGAGGAAAAAAAATGTCATTAGATTAGTTGTTTAATTCTTTTTCTCTTAAAGTACTACTTAAGGAAGGACTTAATAATGAAGTAAAACATAATAGAAATGGTTTTGTTAAAATTTCTAGCACTCTAAAAATTAATTATTATCATCGTNTATATATAATTGTATTGTAAAACATTATCTATTGTATTTATGTAAAAACATTAATTTACTCATTAATTACTCTTTTCATACTATCACCTATTACACACTATACACTCTGTACTCTATACAGTAAAGTCAAATTCAAATGTTGTATACGTGTTTCTTTATTCTTTGAAAAACTTAAACAGGTTTTGTTAATGCTCAGCGATATCAGAATTTCAATAACGTTTTATAACATTTACAAAAAATTTATATTTTACGATATATTACGATGCTTTAAAAAATTAATATGGCATTATTTATGTAAATTTATTTATATAAATTTATTCATAAAATGCTTATTTTCCATTATTCGAATTAAATCCATTATATTGCAGCAAATAATTATCATTATGTCTATTACTCTCAATATTATCCAAATAATTTTGTTAACGAAAATAACGTTATCGTATCCAATATTTGTTATCATCAATCATATTCTCAATTTTATCGCACATGATATTTATCGTTATCAATAATAATTTCCACATTATTGTATTAAAATGTTATCATCATCGTTAATAGTCTATTCTTTATTTCTGGTAAGAAATGATATCACGATATATTGTGATGAAACCTTTTAAAATATCGCTATCGTCATGTTTAAAAAATACTGATGTCTTTCGTCATATCGTCAAGTTACTTTTAAAGACAAAGAACATTTGGTATTAATATTTTCTATTTTAGAGAATACGATTATCCTCTTATTAGACTATAATTGAAGTTCCCTTCATTTGATTGTTATCACTGATAAAAAGCTGTATCCATTCTTATATGTGGCATTATTAAGGTTGCTTATAGCAAAATAAATGGAGAACTTTTCCTTTAAACATTTATTCTTATAAATTTAGAATGCGATGGAACAAAATAATTCGACAATGAATTTCGGAAGTTATTCTCTGAAAAAGCTGTCCCTCGCGACACCTCAATGAGTTGACAAGAAGGGGAAAACCTTCGGATTAGAACACTTAAAACGTTCCAAACGTTCCGGGAGTGTCACTACACTCGGATAACTATAACGCCTGTCTCATCAGTGTCAGGGAATGTTTCCCAAATTCGTTCCATCTAGAACGTCAGCAAGACACTCGGGGTCGACACTCCCTACCAAACCTTCCCCCTATTTATCCTGCCTTCTGGATCAATAATCAGGAAATTTCTCGCTAAACTGATTTTATTCTTTCCCCCACACCCCTTACACTAGCTTTAAGGTAGTTAACGTTCTAAAAATGTGACGTTCTTCTTTCGAGAACTTTCGAACTGACTACAGAGGTTTTCCTTTGTTACTTCGAAGGCTTGTTGTTCGACTTCAGTAAATCGGGTCTCCGTTGGGAGTTCGTTTCAAGATCGAGTGATCGAAATGATTTGGTTTGGGTATCAAATTGATTTGATTTCGGATTTTTGGAAACAACTTGGGAGGAATTCTCTTTCGAATGCAATTAAAAACATTTGGTAACATGCCAGTCGAACGTGAACCTTTTCTTTTACTTATATTGCTCTGAAGGTTGGTAAAAAATGACCATTTAATCAATCAATGATGTATATATATATATATATTTCCGAAATTGTTCTGATAGTCATAATATTGCGTTTTTCCTAAAATATCATGAAAAATTATATAATTCTACAACCACTTCCCATTTTTATTTTTTTGCCAATTTTTATTATGCAGTGCTATTGCCACTGTAAGTATTATAATTTAAATAGTATTTTTACTATTGATATAGAATAAGATTACTTATGCGTATATTGAAACATCTAATTTTTATTATTTTATAACAGCTAATTTTTATTATGAAACCACCAATTTTTATTATGCAGCGCTATTGCCCCTGTAAGTACTATTATAATTTAAATAGTATTTTTACTGCTGGTATAGAATAAGATTAATTATACGCATATTGAAACATCTAATTTTTATTATTTTATAACAGTTAATTTTTATTATGAAACTATCAATTTTTATTATGCAGCGCTATTGCCACTGTAAGTATTATAATTTAAATAGTATTTTTACTATTGGTATAGAATAAGATTAATTATGCGCATATTGAAACAGCTAAAACTTTCCTGAGATAACAGAAAATGTAACTTTCTGAATAAGCAAAAAGAAATAAAATAAAATTAATAAAAGAGAACTTTCCATAAATAAAATCATTCTAATTTTGAATGCATGCCTCTATTTAGTACGATTCCTTCATCAAAAAGAAATATGCTCATTTATTTGTCTGCCGATATATCGGTTTTCACACCGGAGCTCCGTTACATCATTACGGTTTGTTCGGCAGCTGAGGCGTTAAACGTATCCGTTTTGGAAAAAAAGCAACAGAAAAAAGGAAAAGAAAACGCTAAATAAAGTGCGGTTACTGGGAAGTTTATGAAAACTTCCGATATTTCCGTTCCGATGCCTTCTGTAAACTGACAACGGAATTATTTTGGGGGTGAGAAGCGAGGAGACAATGAATTAAAAAGAAAAAAAAATTGCGTGGTCGCAGTTAAACTCGGAGGTCCAAAAGGTTGACAACAAGCTTTTGTCTGGAAATCTAAACTTTAGAAAGAAGCAAAAGAAGTGAAAGAAGAAAAAAATTATCTTTTGTAGACGCTGCAAACAAGAAGACACCGAGAAAAACTTTTGCCGCAAATAAAAAAGGGGTGGCACCACTTCCCTCCCCCCCTATCTGAGAAAAAGAATCATGCAGTGTGTAAGAAGAAAAGCTGAAGATAAAAGAACAAAACAGGACTCTGATACCATCCAGGAGAAGAAGAAAAAAAAAAGTAAAAAAGTGGGAGAATTACTATTCGCAAAGCTTCGGCGCTTGGGGAACGATGCAAAAAATGTTCGGGCAAGAACTAACATGACGGCTGCTATTTTTATATTATGAGAACTTTTCTGAAAGTAAACCCGAAGAAAAGCTCAATTAGTAAGATGAAGAAAGCGCCAAAGGCACGTCGAGCGGGGTGGGGTATGCATGGAACTGAAAAAGAATATGAAAAAAAGAATGGCACCCGGGGTTTTTAAACCCCCTTTTCGAAAATTTCCATGGAATTATAGAAGAGCAGGAAGGTTTGTGTCGCGATTTTCCTGCCAAACTGGGAACTGATTTAAATACAAACCATGTTACTGCGGTTTGGCGGGGGTAACTGTTTAGGGCGATGATGCTACAGCTCATTATCATTTTCTGGGGGACTCACTCTGTTCCTTTTTTGGGTTCTTGCTTACTCTTTTGCAATACTGAGTTAGGGTGGTGTGGGTATCAAGTCCTTACTCTGTGAGCAACTTTTTCATTATTTTCTGAAGCTTAGTAAGTTTTCAAGCTGAGTCCCGAGGTTAGGAAAAAAACTTCTTTTTTTGTCTGTTTTGCTATTATAATTTCTTGTAAGGAAGACTTTTTACGTTTGATTCCGAGTAAGCGTTTTGTTTCTTGATACTTTGAAAGTTCGACTTTAAATGATTCGGTTTTTCTTTGTTTCATCAACATTCATCTGAAAACATTTTTCTGTTCCATTAGTTCTGTTGAAAATAAGGATTAACTATGTAAGATTTAAAAGAAGAAAAAGAGTTGTTATTTTTTTTTTTTTTGAAGTTTGAAGTATCTAAAAAATAAAAGCTGTGTACAGCATAAGTATTTAGAACTAAAGCTACGATACAAGTATTTGGAACTATAGCTGTGACATAAGTATTTAGAACTAAAGCTGTGATACAAGTATTTAGAGCTATAGCTTTGATATAAATATTTAGAACAAAAGCTGTGGCACAAGTATCTAGGACAATAGGTTTGTAATAAGTATTTAGAACTAAAGCTGTGACACAAGTATATAGAACAATAGCTTTGATATAAGTATTTAGAACAAAAGCTGTGACACAAGTGTTAGAACAATAGCGATGACACTAGTTAACTGACCTTAAAAGCTTTTTCTCAGTGAACTGACAAAAGAATACACTCAAAATGTTAGATGGAAATATAAATGCATGCAAATGCTATATTTTTATATTTTAGTTTTTCTTCTGATTTATCAGACAGTATCGGAAAAAACAGTATCATTTCTATTGTTTGTTAAAAACACGAAACAACTATTTTAAGTTTTAAGAAATGAGCTATTAATTTTAAATTACTTGAAAATGTGAAGTATCTAGAACAATAGTTGTTATATTTCTTAACTGATCTTAAACATGGCCATGATCTTCTTCTTCTTCTTGAAGCGCAAGTACCCAATTGTACCCAATTGTGTACCCAATTTCCTCTCATGTAATTTTCCTAATAAAGGAAATTAAGTTTAGTTGATGAGAAAACAAAGACGCAAAACTGATTTCAAATAAACACGTTTTTAGAAATTACTCTAAATATATTATCGTCTGAAGTGACAAATGTATAAGACTATTTAAAAATTTGAAAATAAAAACTCAATAAAAATGGAGAAAAAAAACGTAATTTATGTATTGTTATGACATAAATTTAAAAAAAAAAACAATTCGTAAAATAAAAAATTTGTGAAAAAACTGTGAGCCAAAAGATTATAACTGCAAAAATCTTTTTCAAAAAATATTTTAATGTTATCGTCTGAGGTGACAAATGATTACGATTATTTCAAAATCTGAAAATAAAAATGATTTCTCAATGCAATCTCGTGATCTACTTTACTAATTTAATTTGATCAGAGGACGTTAAAAGCATAAGCAGGGAGAAAGCAATCATGCATTTCATTAAATTATAATAACTTTAATTTCCAATTTTAATTGGAGTAAAAATAACGCTAAAACTCGTTTTCGGAAATTGAACAAAATATCAAATCTCTTAAAGTGACAATTGATCAATTTAAAGTTTAAAAATAAATAACTTTATAACAAGAAAGCGAAAAGTAAAGGAACGCATTAGATGAAAGAATTCGAGGAGTTAATTAAAAAATGGTAACTGTAATTGCTAATTTTAATTTGAAAAATTATAATTTAATAACTCGTTTCAAAACATTATTCTAAATATAATATGGCTTAAAGTAAAAAATTATTAAATTAAAATTTGAAAATATAACCATTCAATATTAAGAAAGAAAAGAGCTGCATTATTATTTCTTAACGTAAATTCGTCTCCTGATTTCAATTTCTAATTTAGTTTACTCAGCAGATGGTGAAAGAACATGCAAGGCAAAAGTAATCACGCATTTCAATGAATAACAATAAATTTTATTACTAATTTCTCTTTTAGTAATTGTAACATTTTAGAAAGTTAATCCAAACATTATGTCACCTAAGTTAGCAAATGATCAATTTAAAATTTAATTTACGAATTTTAATTTGAATAATAATAATAACTCTGAAACTTGTTTTAAAAATTATCCTAAATATCAAATTATTTAAAATGACAAATGATTAATCCCAAATATAAAAGTAAAAACACAATGAGAAAACAAAAAGTAAAAGGATACACAAGGGGGGAAAACCAAGTATTTTATTGAATAATGATAGCTTTATAATTACTAAGTTTAATTTGAATAATTGTTAAAAATTTTCGTTTTAGAACATTTTTCTAAACATTGTATCACTTGAATTAACGAATGATCAGTATGAAATTTGATTTACTCTTTTTAATTTGAATAATAATAACTTTAAAAATCATTTTAGAAAAATCATTCTAAATATAATATTGTGTGAAGTAACAGATGATTAATTTAAAAATAAAAACTCGATATTAAGAAAGCAAAGAGCAGCTTTAAGATTTCTTAACGTCCAATTTGTCTCGTAATCTCATTTAGTAATTTAATTTGAGCAGCGGACGGTAAAAGAACATACAAGGAGAAAGCACCCACGCATTTCATTGAATAATTCACGGGCTATTTTATTGCACAGCTGTTTCGATACACCGAACAGAGTTGAGTGGAGAAGTACGCAGGAAGATATAAAAGATTTAGGAAATTTAATTGATGCAAATTATCTCTTGACACGGCTGGAAAGTTTAATGAAGATGTATTCCGTTATTCCCCCTACTTTTTCGCACCTTTGGAGAAAATTAAACTCGTGGAATCATTTCAGGAAGTGAAGTGAAGAGAGAATAATAAAAAAAGCAGACGATAAAAAAGGAACAGCAATAGTAACAGTGGAAGAAACGAAGATGAAGTCTCTCTTTTTTTTTACGCTTGTAGGGAAGAAAAAGGGTGAAGAAATTGAGAATAGGTGAAGTAGTAGTGTAAAAAAAGAAGCGAGTTAAGGAGGAGTTGAAAAAACTCTCCTTGTGAAGTATTTGCAGGAGTACTAATGAAAATAAATCTCTTTGTTAACGGTCATTAGTCTTTACCTTGCTGCAGAGATAATAGCTCTAGGGAGACTGACACCAGGACTTTTGTCTCCAAAGGAGTTGATTAAATTGACAATTACCTAATGTGTTTCGTTTTAGTCAGACTGTTTCTTGCCTCTCTGATTTCAAAAGAGTTTTAAACTCATTTAGCTGTTGAAGATTTGATCGTTGACTAAATCTCGTATGTTCTTTATTTTAAATTTGATTTTTGATTATGATGTTAATTTGCATATAAATAAATTGAAAGTGTTTCTAAATTTTTCATAAGTAGTGAAGCATATTTGCAGAGTTTATTGAGGGACTGTGTTACATTTTCCATGTTTTTATGGTTCTTAAGAAAAAAGTTATTACAAAATTTTCTTGCTTGTTTAATTAATTTCTAACGAATTAATGACGTAAGATATTCATGAGGAAAAAATATGTCAATTGGGTTCGACGTTTTGTTGATTGATTTTTTTCCCTTCATAATTGAAGTTCTAGCTAAAATGAGAAATTAACCACTACATTTAATACTAGATAAAATTAACCGACGTTTTTAAAATTCATTACAATAATAATAATTTTTTTACCAACTTTATTTCAATTAATTATTTCACATCACTTTCTTACTATAAAAGATTTAATTTGTTTAATTTATTTATAACGAAGTAAGGACGCAAGATATTCACGAGGAAAAATTATGTCAATTGGGTTCAACGTTTTATTGATTGATTCGTATTTTTTCGAAACTGAAGTTCTAGCTAAAAGGAGAAATTAACCACTACATTTACTAGATAAAATTAACCGACGTTTTCAGAATTAATTGCAATAATAATAATATTTACAATAATAATAATATTAATAATAATAATATTTGCAATAATAATAATAATAATATTAATAATAATAATATTTGCAATAATAATAATAATAATATTAATAATAATAATATTTACAGTAACAATAATAATAATAATAATAATATTAATAATAATAATATTACTAATATTTTTACAATTTTTATTTCGATTAATTAATTTGTTATCACTCTGTTACTATAAAAGACTTAATTTAAAGTGGATACGAAAAGTTTCGCTAATCAAAAAAATGAATTTCTATTGTTGAAAACTTTAACGAATCAGAATTTTTTTTCTTAAAAAGTGGTAAAATTTCTGGACTTAC
This sequence comes from Parasteatoda tepidariorum, assembly GCF_043381705.1. Classification (NCBI taxonomy): domain Eukaryota; kingdom Metazoa; phylum Arthropoda; class Arachnida; order Araneae; family Theridiidae; genus Parasteatoda; species Parasteatoda tepidariorum. Next base: position 28,531,548 of record NC_092212.1, on the reverse strand, counting down.
TTTTTAAGAAAAGAAAACTATTGTTGAAATTATTTATAGTTTAAAATATGCTATTTCTCCCAAAATTCTTGCCTGTATGTTTAAATGAAATAATGACATAGCAACCAATATTTACCCTCTGCATGCAAGATATTTATCGTGGTAGAAAAATAATAAAATAATATTTAATGGAAAGGATCTAGATTTCGACATATCGTCAATTTTTATGAAAATAGGAGAGAATAATAAAGAAAAAATATAGTATAGGAGATACGAGTTTGCTCTATTTAAACACTGATACAATCACTGCAAAAATATGCATAAAAAGAAGAAGCTCGAAGTTTTGAAATCTCTTCAAGCTGAATTTGACCAACTGCTTCTTATGGCTAAAATTATTTTTATCTTATAATGCAAGGGGATATGGTTTTGACTTAATTGATCCTACTTTTTTTATAACAAAAACTGCAGAATACACAACTTCTGATACACTTGTAATTGTGTTTTACCTCACAAATCAATTTTCTGAAAATATTATTATTCTATAAAGTTGTTAAAAAATGATCTAGTTCGGGACAATTTTCCAGAAATACTCTAATTTGAAACAAGATTCTGGAAACATTCTTACTAAAGCCAGCTTTCTGGAAGTATTATGAACAGTTTTTGGAAATATTTACATTAGAAATAATTTTCTTGAAATGCTCTTACTAAATATTGCATTCTGAAAGTAACTAACTTTTGTAAATATTTTTATTATAAACAATTTTCTAGAAATATTCGTACAAAAGACAGCTTTTTGAAAATAGTCTGAATATCAGTTTATAAATATTTTTATTGGAAACAATTTTCTTTAATTATCCTCACTGAAGGAAATTTTTTAAAAATATACTCTTGGTTGAGATTAATTTTTAAATATATTTTTTAAGCATAATTTTCTAAAAATATTCTTTTCAGAGATATTATTCTTAAAATATATTTATTAGCGATAACTTTTTTGTAAGCATTCTTTTTAGATGCTATTTTCTGTAAATATTATTTATAGAGACAATTCTTTCAGAAATGCTCTTTGAGATAATTTTTAGAAAATATTTTTGTTAAAATGATTTTCAATAATCTGATAATATTCCGGTACCAAACAGTTCTCTCAAAATATTCTTGCTTGAAATGATTCTAAGGAAACATTACTATCTGATTAAAATCAGCAAAAACAGCATCATGAAGACAATTGTCTAAAAATATTCCAGTTGAAGTTGATTGACTGGAAGCATTGTTGTTTGAGATGATTCTCATGAAACATTATTGTCGGATTAAAATCAGCAAAAACAGCATCATGAGGACAATTGTCTAAAAATATTCCAGTTAAAGTTGATTGACTGGAAGCATTGTTGCTTGAGATGATTCTCAGGAAACATTATTGTCGGATTAAAATCAGCGAAAACAGCATCATGAAGACAATTCTCTGAAAATATTATAGTTAAATCGATTGTCTGGAAGTATTTTTTGTTTAAAATGATTCTTAGGAAACATTATTATCGGAGGCAAGTCTGCAAAAACAATATTATGACAGACATTTTTCATAAAAAATATTCTTTACCCAATCAATTTTTCTTATTTAAAAAAATAATTCGCTGCAAAGATAGTTTTCATAAAGCTCATGCACTAGATTAAATTCTCAAAAAAAAAAAAAAATCAACAATATAGGCTGCTGAATTGAATTTAAATTCCTACGTTTGGGACATAGACTAGCATTAGCATACATTGTTTATACTAAAAGAATTTGAAGTTTTGAAGCCAAATTAAAATGCGAAAATTCTTTTTTGTACTAACGAGTCTAATAGGGATAACCAAATCAGTTATAAGCAAGATTTATTGCTTGGTTTTATATAATTCAAGCAAAATATATTGCAAAAACCTATTCAAGCACTAATTACTCCTGAAAATTCTTTTAATCTTTAAGAAGAATGAAATTACAAATTAAAATTAAACAAAACAAAATACAATAATTAAGCGAACATTATTCAATTTTATTTTATAAAAATTCGTTAATAATAATTTAATAATTTTTAATTGCCTTTCAAATAAACTCATCATATAAGAGGCAAAAGCGAAACTATCAGAATAAAATTCCGAAAAACTTTCCCCCGAATCTTCTCGGAGTGTCCCTCACCCCCTCGCTTCATCCTCTAAAACAATTTAGCACTCTCGACAGAAGGTTATTTCTTAAGGAAGTGGAGTTCCATCTTGGCAAGTACCTGCCTTCGACTTGTTATTCTAATGAGGAGGTTCCTGTTTTAAATGTCACTAACAACACAACACAACTTCCTCTCTTACTACTCAATTATACCTTCCTCTTTTCCTTTTTTTTCCTTATCTTTCTCTGTTTTTCCCGTTTTCCTGGAGTTTTCCTCCTTCAGGAATTTACATAATAAGATGAAAGGGGGTTGAGAATTGTGTTTCGCACTATTACGCTGTTAACAACAAATATATCATTCAGAGGAAAATAAAATTCTGAAAAAAAGATGTTTTTTTTTTATTATTTATTTTCCACGTTTTTTTTACAGGTTTTAGTCTTTTATTTCGATCGTATTCGGTTTCTTAAGGATTTCAGCAAACAAACTGGCTTTTATTTTTCCCTTTCATATATTTATTACTTCCTTTCACCTAGTGTTGAAGGCTTAAAAGATTTAAATATCATTTGAGTACTTTTTTATTTGTGCCACTGCTCGTCATTCATAATTGACTTCTGACTTCTAACTGGAAAACTGAAAATTGCTTTTAGATATCTTTTTTTTTTTGCAACGTAAATTAGATAATATTTTTATAATTTGCGTTGCAAACACAGACACATTTTGCACCATAAATTAGGCAAATAGCTGAGATTTAATATTTTTAAAAACATAGATTTTTATTTCTTTAAGTCGGTAGGGCATATATCAGTAATGCTGAAACTGACCTTTTCGATGTACCTTTTATAAGAAACTACATCTGATATTGCTTTGAAATATTTTGGGAATATTTGAGATTATATCAGTTGTATGCTGTGATAATGTTTTAGCGTTAATAGAAATATTTGAGTTATGAAAGAATTTTCATGAAACTTTTTAAAAAATTAAAAGTTCTCAGTACATAATTTTTTTAAATTTTTTTGTCAAAGATATGTATTAACAGTTATCACAGTGTAAATATACGTATGTAACAATTGCGCGAAAAAAACTGAAGTCATTTAGGAACTGGTTTTGTTTAAATGCTGAGAAAAGGTACATCGAAAAAAAGACAGTTTCAGCATTATTGATATGTGCCCTACCGACTTCCCTTAAGAAATTTTGTTCAACTTGGAACCACAGCATCGGTACTTCGAACAACAATGCTGTGCAAATTTAATGCAATTTTAATAAGGATTATTTTGTTCGTTCAAGTTTAATAAGTTAAAATATCATGCAATAAAGTTCAAGAATGATTAATTTGTATTATTGTACTGCTCCTATTGGTTCCTCAAATTGCAGGAAATTTGAATGACAATATTTTTTTAAATTTCGACCATTTTGTTTATATTGTATTGCCTATTTCTTGTGTAAAACAACACTAAATACACATTTAAATTTTCTATTAGGAAAAAAAAAGTGCAAAAATAAAATTAAAAAAAAATAATAATTAATTTTTAATTTTTTTTATATATTTTTTTTACTTATTAAGCATAACTAAGATAAATACGTTTTGTTACAAAAACATTAAATAATAATATATCTCTTTGCGCTAAGAAAAACAGCATTTCAAATCAATTTTTAACTAAAGATGCAACAATATAAAGTTGAACACGTCTGTTATTGAATTCTATTATACGACGTGCAAATTGAATAAAGAATCAGATATGTTTTTAAAATTGCAGAATATTACACCCAAAACTCATGATGAATCCTATTTTATATCTATTAATTACTTTATATTTAAATTTTCTTAGATATACAATTATATTTTTAAATAGTCTTACTTATTATCTTTATAATTCGGTTTGTCTTATTCTGTTATTCCATTTTGCCAATTATTAATTTTTTGTTTTATACATCGCATTACACTTTCAAACTACTTTATTGTTCACCGATATCTTACTATTATCAATCCTATTTCTCCATTTATTGTTTTTTCAAATGCATCAAAGAATTTGATGTGGAAGTTTTTTATTATTAATTATAATAGAATATTAAAGTCATTCCAAATATTAGTCTTTATTATAATCTCAAACAATATTATTTATCCATACCTTACTGTAATATAATCTATTTACTCTATATTTTTTAAATTTAACAAACATGGAAATACTTATTTTTATAATTTTAAATAAGTTTATAATTTTAAATAAGTTTATAATTTTAAATAAGTATAAGTCTCGTTAATAAGTTTATAATTTTAATTATGCGTAAGTCTATTTAATAAGTTTCGTATTTTATAACTTCCTGCCTAATTTCGTGACTAGCTTATATTTTTTTTACCTCAAAATGGAAATCTATAATGAATTAATAATTGAATTCACTAGATAAGTTTTCTCATATCAATGTAGTAATACCGAACATTTTAAAACAATATTACAACAATCAATATATATATATATAGTGAAATATTTTTCAGTTTATAAAGGCTATATCCTTTTTATTCCAAAAACCTTTCCGAATTACGCGTTAAAAAAAATAATATTTTATATTAACTGTCTCTATTGACAAAATCAGGATAATAGTCCCTGAGGTGGAAGAATATATTTTTATCCTGTTTTTCAGGAACATTACTTTTCCAGGACAACACTAAATCTGGCGATTTCGTTCTCTTTTTCGCTTTTATTTTACTTTTTCATTAAACATGGTTCCAACTCCAGAGCGATGACTGGAAGTTTGCGTGCGCGCGGGCAGAGTAAAGGAAGGGGAGGGGGGTACCACGACTGCCAAATAATGAAAAGAAAAATAGAGAATAACAATAATAAAAAAAGAAACATTGGAAAAATTGGGGAAAGCCGAAACAAGGCACTTTAGTTAAGGGAGGGAGGTTGGTGCTGACGTCAGATATTTGGAACTGAAGTCGAATTTCCCACGTACACACCGTAGGGTAGGGAATGATGTTGAGTTTTATGAAGAAGACTGGACTAAGTTTGGAACCAGTTTTAAACTTTAGAATAATGATAGATGTTTTGTTTTATCACAATGATCCAGTTATCTATTAAACTGACATCTGTTTGCTTTAATTTTATAAAGTCTGATATTTTAACCTTTTTTTCAATTAGAGTGCTTTACGTCATTTTCATAGATTCATTGGATATTTTAACAATATATAATTTGTTAAGTCTGTTAAAATATGATATTAGAAACATCCAATTCTAAATTCTGTTGTTTTATCACAATGTTCCAGTTATCTATTAGACTGACGCCTGTTTGCTTTAATTTCATAAAACCTGATATTATAACCCGTTTTTCAATAAGAGTGCTTTACGTCATTTTTCATAGATTCATTGGATATTTTAACAATATATAATTTGTTAAGTCTGTTAAAATATGATATTAGAAACATCCAATTCTAAATTCTGTTGTTTTATCACAATGTTCCAGTTGTCTGTTAGACTGACGTCTGTTTGCTTTAATTTTATAAAACCTGATATTTTAACCTTTTTTTCAATAAGAGTGCTTCACGTCATTTTCATAGATTCATTGGATATTTTTATAATATTTAATTAGTAAAGTCTATTAAAATATGATATTAGAAACATCCAATTCTAAATTCTGTTGTTTTATCACAATCTTCCAGTTATCTATTAGACTGATTTCTGTTTGCTTTAATTTTATAAAACCTGATATTGTAACCTTTTTTTCAATAAGAGTGCTTCACGTCATTTTCATAGATTCATGGAATATTTAAATAATATATAATTAGTAAAGTCTATTAAAATATGATATTAGAAACATCCAATTCTAAATTTTGTTGTTTTATCACAATGTTCCAGTTATCTATTAGACTGACTTCTGCTTGCTTTAATTTTATAAAACCAGATATTTTAACCTTTTTCAATAAGAGTGCTTTACGTCGTTTTTCATGGATTCATTGGATGTTTTAATAATATTTAATTAGTAAAGTCTATTACAATATGATATTAGAAACTTCCAATTCTAAATTTAACAAACATTAGTTGGATTGTAAAAAAACATTCCGTATAAATTTCATGATAAAAGCAAAAATTTGAAGTTTTGATAAATAAAAAATTATGTTTAATTGTGGTTACAATTTCTCAATTAGGATACCTGAATGGAAAATATATATTATATACTTTAGGAGAAAAATTCACATTTGTTATAAAAAATTAACTGTGCTTATAGCTTTTTTTTTTTCGATTGCAAACTATTCGCAAATAAAACTCCTAAAGAAATGCACTATTTATAGTTGAAGAAAAAAATTGTAATTGCGGTAAAAAGATATTGCTTCGATTTTTTTCGCCGCCAACTGCTAAGGTTTTGCACATAAAATTTTTAAATGGAAATTATAAACTTTCGATATTAGGAAAAACATTTGCCTTAATTTTACTTTTTGAAAAAAAAAATTTAATTAGAATTACAATTGGATAACTCTTCTAGAGCAAACTTTTTGCAATTAAGTTTTTCGAATAAAAGAAAATATTTTTGCAATATAAATAATTTGAAATGGTTTTCATACCGGGATAAAATTATTAATCATAATAAAATTATTAAATTTTTCCTTATTTACTAAATTTTATTGCATACTATACAACCGTACTTTATTGTTAAATTTACCCAAATCATTACCATAGCACTTCGGTAAAAATTACCGAGCTTTTTGGTGTTCACATAGAGTACTTTACTACGTAGAGTACATAGAGTAGTTACTTCACGGTAACTTTAATTATATTATGGTCGTTTTGACCATACTTCTTTTTTACTCCGAGAGATAGTTTTCAAAGCTAAGATCGTATAAGTATTCCTAAATGAATGTACCGCCTGCGTTTTAAAAATTTTGGTATTTGAGCCAAGATAAGAAGAAAAAGAAATATTTTAATTTACTGCTTCAGGGGACTAGGATGTTTTCCTAAAATGCTAAAGTATTATTAATTCAGAAATTTATATTATTTAATAATAATTTTTTTATAAATGGAAATTTAGTTTCAATAACTAATAAGTTTTTAATAAAAATTTTAAGCTATTAATAAATTCGTTGCACTTGTTAAAAAATAATTCAAGAAAAAAACTAATTTATTTTATCAAAACAATTTTTAATGATTTTTACAGGAATGTATCATTAGATGAATTGATTTTATTTCTCTTTTACAGCAAGCAAAAAAGTTACTTAACGAGTCATTGCCATTAATTACATTTCAGTTATCATTGTAAATAAATAAAATTATTGAAAGGGGATAAAATTATTGAAATTATTGAAAATTAATAAAATTATTTTATTTTTAATTTTTTAAATTATAGTTAAAAAAGATATTGAGAAAATTTTTCTTGTGTGCTTAGTTAAAATTAGAAAAAAAAACTCAAATGCTCTTATTTGTAGTAGTATAGCCAGAAAGTCTGTTTTTATTTTGTTTCAGTACAGCGGAAGTACTTTTGTGCCTGTTGTTTTTAGGTACTATTCAAAATGAATTGAAACATACAGTTTCTTTTGTGAAGCTAATTAGCTAATTATCCATACCTTACTGTNATATTATATATATATATACGGAAAATATTTCTTTTTTATGTTTTAATTATATAGTTAATTAAATTTTCCATGGTAAAATATTTTACTCAAAATCAATTATTTTATTTGCATTGTATTGTTTATATTAGATATAAATGCTGCCTACATTTTTATTAACTAAAATTAAAGTTTTCAACTTTCTTTTATTATACTGGATATATGATTTACACAAACACCAAATCATCGATGACATACTTATGTACACGTTCTAACATTAATAGAGATTATCTAAATATAATCTTTAAAAAAATTTCGAAAGTATACAATGATCATAATTTTATTAATAGGATTGACTAGTTTTAAAACTGGTCAGGAATGATTATTAGATTCTTCTTTACGGAAAAATATAAGTAGATAATGACAAAAAATGTCTAGCTATGAATATAATAGATTCTATTAAGTTAATTGCGAAATTATTATACAAATGTTTTAATCATTAAAACAGAAAGCTGGTAATAAAAAACAAAGTATATGGCATTTAAACCATTCAATTGGTAGTTTTTCCGTTTATATAATAACGGCTTAACAGAAATTCTGGTTTTCAAAATTATAGTTCTCATTGCCACACATTTTGCGAAAAATACAAAACTGCAAAGTAAATTTAACCGAATACTGGTTAATAATTGGTTTTGTTCCAAGCTCTAAGGTATCATGATAAAATTATTACATTTTACTTCATTTACTAAATTTTATCACACATAATAAAACAATATTTTATTTTTAAGTTTACCAAAATCATTATCAAAGTAATTTTTTAAGCGCTAACTTATGTAATGATTGAAATAGTGTTAAATAATTAGTTACACGGTATGCATTTATTTATAATAATTTAGTATTTTTATAGAAATAAAAACTTAGTTACGAAGTAATAATTTAGATTTATTTTCCATCTTTTCTAGAATGGCTTTTGAAATTTTAAACATTAATGGTTTTCTATCTTATCTCATAACAGAGATAGAAATAATTTCAACATTTCAGCTGTCGACTATGCTGTAATGTCCCAAACTCATACTTATTGTGCTCTGCTTGATTTAATTGGTGCAGTACAGATTTTGAATTATTACTATACTTCAATAAAAAGAGGACTTAGACAATATCTTGGACATCTCTTGAAAATAGTTAAAATTAAAATCAAACTACTTCTACGCGGGCAAAGCTGCGGGCATCAGCATGTTTAATTTAAAATCAAACCTTAATCTTTGTTGTATCATATTACGAAAATAAACTTGTTTTAATTTTTCTACCTCTTAGAATATTTTACTTTTTTAACTACGAACTGTAGCAGGGAAATTTATTAATAATTTATTGGGCACTCAGAGGAAGAGTAATGAAAATGTTGCTTCATAATTTATCTACGACAGTATAATAGTTAGATCCTTGATTAATGGCAACCAATAAAAACCTAAAACCTTAATATATAGGAGAAAATCTATGCCATGTGCAAGGTGATCACAACCGAGAAAAATTTAAAAAGCGGTAGAATACGATTAAAGAAACAAATTTTTAATATTAATTCTTATTTTTCAAAATTGTAAATTGAAGGAAATATAGATAAACTGATAAATTGACTGATTTAATCACTAAAACAAAATTTAAACTAAACTCTTTTGAATTTCCAATGTCCTCAAGATTCATTTTTCAGGTTTTTTTTCTTCATTTTTCAAATTTTTCCCGGTTGTACTCATTCTGATATAGCTATTTAAAAAGAAAATTAAACTAATGAACTTTAAATATAAAGCACTGTTATAAGATAAAGTACAAAAACCTCGTTCCCCGTGTGCGGAATAAGTATGGGGTAGGTGATATTGGTAACGCATGTGCGTAAGTAGTACCAAACATTTTGTGTGCTATGTGCTTAAGAACGAGATTTCTTTAAACAGATAGTTAACCATTTTCGTTACATTGTTATATATTGAGGGGTTTTTAATGCATTGAATAAAATAATTGGTCTTCTGTTGGATCAAATATGCCCCCATGTGATTTCAGAATCAAAATCTTTTAATGAACATTAATTAATCATACATCTTTTAAAACAATATCTCATTTAAAACCCATTACGCCACTGGCAAAAATTTTAAAATACCGAGACCGAAACAATCAGCCAGAAACCCCCAACCAAATCTAGGAGAAAAATCATGCAAAATCTCGACTTCTCCCATTCTTCCTCTATCCTGAAATCAGGAGAACGGGATCGCGGGGGGGGGGTGGAAGAGGTTGGTGCAATGAAATAAGGCATGCCTAAAAATGAAAAAGACTCGAAGTAGCATAATAGAGTGATGGATGGAGGACAGGGGTGGAGGGAGGACCAGGACCTCTATCGAAACTGCCATTGTTAACTAGAGGAGAGGTTGTGGAAGCCGGCTTCTGTAATTGGGCCTTCAGGGCAACAGAACCAAAACCTTCATTTCAGGCCATGCAGCATCCCTCTTCAGTTCGGTGGTAGCAAACTTGTGGTTAACAAGGCTTCTGTTCTATGCAGGTTTCTCATTCCTTTAGGCTACCCGGATAGGAGAAAGGGGCAAGTTCGAGTGTGCCCCGGCAAAACTAATAAAAGGAAAACACGCGCTCGCTGTACCGAGAAGTACCGTCGGAAAAATTCAGAAGAACCTTCGGGTCCCCGTAGCAAATGACTGTCAGGATTAGAATCTTTTCACCAGTAGGGGAAAAATGAAATCTTTGCGTTCACTTTAAATGACTCTGATTGTTACAGTAGAAGAATATGTTCGATAAGTCGAGCGAAAAAGTCCTACTTTACCTTGGGTAATAAAAAAGGTATTTTTTTTTTTTTAGATAGTGAGCAGATATGATTTCATAAAAACGAATGGAATATGTTTTAAAATTAAATAAATTTGATGGGAGTGACATTTTGCTTCGTTTCTTATTCTTGTGGGTTTTTTTCTTAAGTAGACGTTGTGGTTGTAATTTTTTTTCGACATGTTTGGAATGAGGAACTAATTATGGATGCCTACTATATAATGTGTTTGAAATCAAGTCGATGTATCTGGGATAAATATGTGAAATTCTGAAAGAGCACAAAAATGACCGACTTTATCATATACTCCAAATAATTACTAATAAAAAGAGAGAAAAAAACTCTAAACACTAAGATCAAAACACTACGAGTTTCTTTTAATTAATCAATTTATATTTGGTAAAAAATTGAATGACGAAATTTGTTTTATTACTTCCCGTTGACGAAAAATTCGCTCAGAACATATACCAGGAAACGGTATCGTGATATTTTAGCATCCATGATTTACTGTGTAAATGTGTGGTTAAAAAAACTATAATTTTAAAAAACCGGAATTTCCGGTTAACTGAAAAAATTACCAAACTAATAGTTTAAATTTCGTATATTTTGGTTCCATTGACCAGAATTATGGCTTCTTTTTTTTGCCAGAAATGTCATTACCACACAGTACGGTAATTTTACTAGTATTTTTTCTCCGTGCGTAAATGAACTGCCAAATTTTAAAATTTTTTTTTATTTTTTTCTTTGATATAAATTTTTGACCTTCAATTTGTTTGTTTTTTTTAATTAAAAAATAACGTATTAAAACGGCAAATTACTAAACAACCCACATTTTCAAACCTAATTTCGATACATGTTACAAAATAATGTTAATACAGCTATATAGAGTTAAATTTTTAAACTTAAAATTTTGTTATTATTGAGTCTATGAAAACGAAATTCGATTCAGAGCATAAAAAGATATTGCAAACCACTTCAACCTCAGTTTGCACGATTTCATAAGAAACCAAGAGTAAACATTTCTACAAATACTAAAAGCAATATTTACTGTGTTCTCCACACCGAACAATTTTAGTGCTCTCCAAATCGCAATTTTGTCCAATCTAGAATAAAAGAGATTCTTTATTACAAGATTTGTTTCCTTTGAGATATCTTACTTTATTTATTCTTATTTTTCTTATTGTTTTTTTCTTATTTCATATTGTTTTTTTCGTATTGTTTTTTTCTTATTTCATATTGTTTTTTTTCGTATTGTTTTTTTCTTATTTCTTATTGTTTTTTCTTATTTCTTATTGTTTTTTTCTTATTTCTTATTGTTTTTTCGTATTTCTTATTGCATTTTTCTTATTTCTTATTGTTTTTTTCTTATTTCATGTTGTTTTTTCCTATTTCTTATTGTTTTTTTCCTATTTCTTATTGTTTTTTCTTCTTATTTCTAATTATTTTCGTAGGATAAAATTTATTTCTATTATGAAAAGTATTTCATTAATTGGATTGTGATAACTAAACACTTGATACGAGTTAAAAAAGTGTTTGTAATATTCCTAATATTTGCTGTAAATTAAGCACTATTAATTTTAGAAACTAATTTCAGAAAGTATTTTTAAAACTAAATTAAATAAAATATATTTTTTAGATTTAGAATTCATTTAATCGAAAAATTTCCAGTAATTAGCTGAATAAATCAATTAACAAACTTTATATCTAAATTTTTAAGACAAAAAACTTTAAATAAATTGTTTTTTTTTTTTTTAAAAATAGAGATTGTTAAACATAAAGATCTGTTAGCTGTTTAGCATGAAAATTGCCTATGTTCTTGCACATAACGAATCTGTAGTTAGATATTTTGGGTTGAAAGATTTATATTTAGTAAAAATATTTCCTGTGAATTTTAGAGTTATAGTCATGGCTATTTCAATACAAAAACATACATAAAAAATCTGTAGTTAGGTATTTTGGATTGACAGATATATATTCAGAAGAAAATATTTCCCATGAATTGTAGAGTTATAGTCATGATTAATTCAGTGCAGGAGCAACCCTACCAAATGAGAGGTAATGATTAGCGCTAGGGCGAAATAGAAAGGGGCGCAAACACTTTCTTTCTCTTCCTCCCTTGTGTAATGAGGTGACAAGGGATTGGAGGGTCAACACCCCGTCTCCTGGGTCAACTGAAAGAAAAAGAATTTTCTGAGGCTGGGGTGGGATTAGGGCGGCCAAGCCCCGGCACCTCACCGGGGTGGTTACGGCCACCTGCGGCCAGCTAGGCCCCACTAATGGGAAAAGATGACACCAGATCTTGCGAAAAAAAATTTCGAAGAAAGGAAGATGTAAGAAGAAAAAAGAGGGGACTGTTGTGTAAATCCTGTTTTTTTTTCCTAACTTTTTTTCTTTTTCCATTGGATCATTTGTTTTGTTTTTGTTTCCATTTCTATATAAGAAAATGTAGGTCGTGAGCTAACAATTTTGCTCAGCTTGGAAAATGGGGCTTTAGAAAAAAACATTCTGGCTACTCAGAATTTTTGGAGTTGTGAAACACTGTTAAATTCTGAGAATATACTCTATAATTTTATACCTCTTTGTTTTTGAAATTTCTTTTAAACTGAATAAAAGAAAAAAAAAGTAATCGTAAAAGAAAACAGAAAGTATGCATTTAGAAGAAGCCTATTTATGAAATAATCAAACTGAGTGTTTTTCTATTTAACATTCCACCTTTTTATTATTTTATATACTTCTTGCATTTTTTTTGGTATTGTTATCTGTATCTCCCACATTTTTAGTGATTTAATTTAAAAATGAAAAATTTTCTAGAAGAAGGGCTGCAAGAAAACGGATAACTACTTTCGGGGCTAGCAATGACGGCAATTTTTATAGCAATTGATATTAAAAAATATTCCTTATCAAAAGTCAAAATGTTAAGAATTTCATATGTTTATTGAGTACTTTTATAATATATGTTGAAGTGAAAAATGTTTTAAATTTAGTCTATGTTTTAAAAAAAAATTTAAAAGTTTTCAATTTCTTTCCGTAGAAAAGTAGTTTTATTATTATCATCGTATACAAATTACTTACATCATGAGTTTTTTTTTAAGAAACTAACAAACAAACATCCTTGAATTAAATTGATTTGAACATGCTTTGTTGGAAGAAAATATTATTCAAAAAAATAATGTGACTAGACTTTTTTCAAAGTTCACTAAAATCAGTTACAAAAAATAATTATAAAATTTTCTTTTTTTTCCAAAACTTTTGAGTGAGTGGTTGGTTGCTGTACGTTTACCATTCGAAGGTCTGATCCTAAGTTAATAAATTGTTTATCCCTAATTTCAGCTCGAAAGCTTTTTTAAAAAAAGAAAACGCAACATAAAAACGCAAATAAAACATTAAAAAAAAATCACCAGAAAATTGGTTAACTTTGAAAGCAGTTTTTTTTTACATCCTGTTGTTTTTAAAAGTAATTGAACTTCTGCTTCTTAATTTAATTTTAAAAGAATATATATTTCTTTTACGAAAAATAATTAAATGTCAATTTTTTCCTTAATTTAAATTTTGTTTTGAGTTTAAATTATGAATGCGGGGGCAGGTTTGGCTTCTAAATGGTCAAAGTGTGATCCACACAATTTTAGCCAAAACAATATGAAGGAAAAATAAAATTTCATAATTGTTTTTCAGTGAATTTGGGTTTTACGGCACATCAGTTTTCTTGGTTATGGTATTTAAATCGATTCTGTATTTTTACCATAGACAAACTATTTCTCATTACTTATTTAAAATAAATTTTAAAAAATAAATGACTGTTACACTTAGATTTAAAAAGATTAAATTATTCAAATTAGAAAAATTTCATATTATTGGATAATAAAATACTTAAATAGCGATATTCAATACCTAGAGATTTTCACTCTGTAAAAAAATTGATCCTATGCTGAACCATAGTACCGATATTTAAAACCATTATACTGTTCAAATTAGCTGCAACTTTATTTGCGTTTAAATGAACCACATTTCTTTCACGTTAGACCACACTGGATTTTTCAGAAAGCTGGTACTTTTTACGTTAAAATTCATTTTTACCGAGACATTTTCAACATGTGATAATCCAATTTTAACATATGGCATAGCAAAAATCTGATATACCGTAATTTTTACAGTAATAGTTACAGTAAAATTACTGACTCATTCTAATTAAATAAATATTAATGTAAAAATTACGGAATAATATCGTACGGTAAAATGGATTTTACGAATGATGCACACTCAAAGCGCTCGAACTTTATACCGTAATTTGATCCTGAGTTTTTTACAGTACCGCGTAATCAAGTTCAAGAAATACAATAATTTTGGCTCAAATTAGGACTTTCTTAAAGCAGCTGCAAACTTGAAATTTCAGTTTAGACACGTTTCAAAATTTCATTTATTTTTAACCACAATTATGGGGACATATTTATATAGAAAAAATTATAACGTATTGTTAATAAAACTATCCTATCCATTACAAATTCAAAAATACACAGCAAATCATTTTATGGGGATATTTATTTTTTTGCAACTCTTAAAGACTTTTGTGGAATTCAGCATGTAATAGATTCTAGAAAGAAAAAAATATAAGGAAAAAATAAGACAAAAGGGTAGGGAAGGGTTGGGATGAAGAGGGTCTCGCTGGATGCATGCATTTGAATACAAAACGAAATGCGTTTCAAATGTGCGGTGATTATCAGGCCTTACCGTTTTCCCTAATGTTCTTTTAAAGTAACATTGGCATCATATTTTTCGCACTAGCTCCCAAAAAGGGGCATACCCTCTCCCTTTCCGAACATCTTTGCGGTGACATCTTTTGGGTATGAAAGGAGAAAAACAGGAAGAAAAAAAATGTGACACCGCTTCTGGAAAGGTGTCACAGGAAAATCGCGGGATAAATACAAGGAACACTTAAAAAATATTTCTTTCGTTGCTTCTGCAGAGGGTGCGCTAATCGAGATTCGAAGGTTTTCACTTAGGGAAATTCAGAATGGAAAACAGATGCAATTCGCTGGCAGAAAAGGTTCTAAAAAGAAAATTTGCGTTTAATATTTTCAACGAAGTGTAATGACATTTCTAGAAAAATAACAAGTACGAGAAATTTGTTTCGGAAATTGTATTTAAATGAGTCGTCATTTATTTTCATACGATAATTTTTCGTTCTGTAAAATATATTGAATTAGCCGTTTGGACTACAAGATAATTCATAACGAATTGAAAATAAGTCAAGCTTGTGTTTCATAACGAATTAAAAGTAAGTTAATTTATATCTAAAGCATTTCAATGCTCAATTGTTGAAATCATGTGCAATGATATGACAAAGTGACAAATCCGACAAGCTTTGAGATTGTTGTTGTTCTCATCCCCATGACCAGTAGAGCTATATCAGGTCCATGAGCTCGTTCACTCTGAGAAAGTCTAGCACCAACAGGGGAGCTTGAACCAGTTCCTGCCTGGTAAGTCCCAGACAAGATAAGATGTGATCAGGGGAGGTCTAGGCAACAGAACACTTCGTGCAGATTTCAAAGTGTAAGCTTTGAGAAAAATTGATAATACGCTGAGCCGATAATACGCTGAGTATTGTGCAAACTTGCGGAAACCTCAATACGGTGCTATGGTGAATCTCATTTTTGCTCAATTTTATGCTCTTTGTAATATAACTAAATTCAGGAAGAGTTAGTTTACATGATAATATAATTTACATATTAAAATTGCTGTAAGTATAAGCGGTATAATTATTCAGTATGTTTTAAAATTCTAATTAAATTACTTAATAATGTAATTAAAAAAGTGTAACTCAATAGTTTTCTAAATTATACTGTGTAAATACTTCGGTATTCACGAAAAATTTAATTACGTACTGATATGAAGGTTTTAGCAAAATTTGTAATCAAAAATATTTTTTTTCCACGTAGCGTTAACATGGTGTTCAAATGAGAACTTTATCTGGCAAAATACTTAAGCAGTAATTTCGTTTTCAGCAATAATCTATTCCCATAAGTATTACTGTAAACGGGATTGAAAATTGTTAAAGAGAATTAGAAGCTAAGTAAATGAAGATTCCAACTTATATTTTAGAGAATTTGAGTAAATTAGCTGTAAAGCTTATACGTATACAATAGGAAATGAATGTTGTGTCTTACCCTTTATTTATTATCTGCGAGCTTTGAATCGACGATATGTAACTCTTTTAGTAACTATTTTATATGGGAAGTAGTAGGTCCGAGAATTTGCTCAACAAAGATCCTACAAGAAGGTAAAAGAACAAGAAACCAAAATTTGGGATGTCGAGAATTTGTCTTATATGGATATAGATAAAGTTGAAGTTTTAATTTAGATCCTATTTTGGTTACGTAGTGGTATATATGTATATGGAATCAAACTTATTGTATGGGCTAAATAATGGCTATAAAATATCTTGTGAATTGGAAGATCTATAAAAGTCTTATTTAGAGGAAATATTGGCTGGTAATGGTTTTTATCTTAAGTCCGTCAAAATTCTCGACAATTCTCATTATGATTGCATGATTTAGATTGCTACTGAGAGTTATGGACGCAATGTTGACATTTTAATTTGCTACCAAAAAAGTATCTAGGGTCGTCCTGTTACCAAATGCATTTAGCGCCTTCTTTCACTTCGAAAACAAAGATTATCTGTTAGAACCCTCCTTCGCTGAAATTAGCAAAATAAGATTTGTCCCTGATAAATATCAATATTTTCAAATAATGTAACTTGCACATTCTTCCACTTAACTATTCAAATACACGTTTCTGTGTATTCCATCACTGGTGAAGAAAACTGAGAAGGAAAAAAAATTGGTATGTTACGATAAATCGGCAACTAACTATCAGAGCATAATAATGTAATAATGACATATCCCTTCATCGCAGACAATAAACAATAAAAAAAGCTCTTGACTAAGAATGAAAATAGTCATAAAAACTCGATTTCGATGTCTTTGAGATCCTTAATGCGATCAAGGGACTCTTTTCTTACTGTAAACAATGCCTGAGCTAAATCGTACTTTAACAACCACATGATGCTGTATTTATATAGACCGGAAAAGAGAGTTAACAGTGGGGGAGAGGGGAAAAAAAGTCCCCTTTTTATCCAATGTCCGTATTGGTTACCGATACTGGGCTATTGAATACCGATAGAACCAATATGTGTTGCAGCAGACTCAAGGTTGAACAAACCGATGCGTATGCGGCTCGTGCACGTATTTTTAGAAACCACGTGGTAAATATTTCGGTCTCTCTTTTTCAGTCATTGATTTGTTTGTCAAATAAAAATGCTCCCCTTTGGTTTTGCACGGTTTAAGATTGGGTGTCGATATGATGTTATGGTGGTGTCTTGAGGTGTTGGTGGTTTGTGTGTTCTTGGCTCCGTGCTTGTCGCTTGCTGTGTGAAAATCTCAGTAAATGTGTTGTTGTGGTGAGGTTTAATCAATTTGATAAATGAATGGGACCAATTATAATTGATTGGTCATCGTTTGTTAACAGTATTCAACTCTTGAAAAGGTATTGTAATTTTTGAATGAAGATAGCCTATTAATCTATAGAAGTAAAGCATGCAGAATTAGAAATTTCTAGTCAAATTATAGTTCAAATTAGATTCAATTTCAATACTGTGAAAATCGATTAATAATATCCTGCAAAATAATCCTTTCTGGCCTTGATTACTCCGTAATATGGTCGTTTTTGACCGGAATCATGGTTCAATTTAACATCTTATTAAGGTTGCAGTAAATTTTCACGATTTTATGGTTTAACATTGAAACATTTTTTCTGAAAATGTAGAGTTAATTATAACAGTAACAAATTGTTAACAAAAACAAAATAATTTTAATATAATTATGCAAAACACTTTTATATAACTGGGAAAAATTCATTAATAATAATTATGTAATTTCTGAACATGCTATAATTCATTACAGAGAAAATGCATTTGTCATATTAAAAATGTTACGTTAAACCAACACTATGAACTAATAAAAGCAATTATAAGTATTATTAATTTAGGGCAAACATTGCGTTCTCCAATAATTTTTTGTAAAGCAAAATGAGCTTTGTTTTATAGCTAACAAAAAGAAGGAAAATAATGCATATTGATATGATGTTATATTCTGCAATAAAAATTTATAATATGGCACAAGTTTAAAGGATATTCCCTAAATGTTTAATGCCTCTATCTTTTCAATTTAAGAATGAAAATATCAAGTATTTAGTTCGAAAGTTCGTTTATATATACTCGTAGTTTATTACAGACTTCAAAAAACCCATCCATTCACTCTTTAGAATAAACTTTAAATTTTTTTTAACTCTTTAGTTCGTAAGTTAGTTTTAGAAAGTTAGTTTAGTTAGTTTTAGAAACAGTTTGTCTATATTTCAATATTTTATCTAAGATTAGAATAAGAGTAAAGGATAGTCGTTTAAAGCGATTGAACCGTCTTAACACTATGAACCATGATAAGACGGACGCCTTACGAAACAAAGTTTCTTAAGTGATAAATTTTTAAATCCTGATAATCCCATACGCTGTAAAAAAATTGATTAAATTATTACGGTAAAAAATACCGGCACTCAAGGTACCTGTACTTTTTACAATAAAATATTTACAGAAAAAATTAAATTTGTCTTACCCATTGGAGTCCTTTCTATTCAAATTCCGAATTAAGAGGAAACAGTTTTTTAAGAATGCTAAAAACTTTTTTAGCTAATTAGTTACCAAATTTGTCATTTTTAAGCTATGGTAGTTATTAATATATTGGCTCTTTCTGAAATAGACTGACATCAAAACAGTTTGTCCACCACTTTTTATTTATACGAAATAAAGACATGGCGAGTCTCATTTATTAAATGACGTAATTGGTTCAATGATAATCAAATTTAATATTAAATATCTTTGATGTGTTATGTCCATAAACAGTTAATGACAGTCTCAAAGAACTGACTGATTAGAACTTTTTTTTTCATTATTTGACTCACAAGTACCGGCTATGATATTGTACCGTAATGAATACCTTCCGACAGTTAAATTTTCAGGGAGCGAATAACGTTGAGGAAAAAAACTCCTTCTCAATCAAATCAAGTTCTTCGACACTTCCCATTCCAGGCAACAATTCCCCTTTTGTGTCCGGGACGATCCTCCCCCACGATCTTCATTGAAACTACTATCAAGGAAAATATATATAAAAAAAAATGTTGGGGAAAAAAGTGGGGGACAGAAACTTGTCCTGCCAAGAATAAAAAAATAGCGGGAAAAGAGGGAATATAAATCTCTCCACTGCTGAGTGAGAGACTGTCCATCCAATTGTCCGGTGACAAATGTCCGTCCATTCGGTCCACTTTCTGCAACGTCAGGTGACGCGGGTGTATAGTCGGTACTTTTGTGAATCACCGACTACTCGGTTGGGATCCAGATGAGATTGCTTCCCCCCCCTTCCTCTTCTTCTTTTGGAGAATAAGAAAAGATGCGAGTTTGATTCTGGGAAAGTTGGACATCCCAAATGAGAAAGTGAATGGGAAGTATTTTAAGTGATGAGAAATGATGGATCAAACGCTGAGAGTAGTGGGTTCCCTTTCATCTTGGATGGAGCAGAAATTACCAACAGATGCAAGTTCTTCCTAAAACAGATTCATTTTGCTTATTAAATGTTTCTGGGAACCTGACTGCATGCATTTGCAATAATATACACTGGTGTAAGAAATTAAGGGAAATTGCAGACTTGGTTGATTATCTCCAGAAGTACTGGTTCGATTTTATTGAAATTTGATATGTACATACATTGATACAATACAAAACAAATAACTATTCAACAATTGTAATACATGCATGTGATCGTGCGTAACACTTGTTGGAGTCGGAAGGTATGAAATTGCCACAGGAAAATTCAAGCCAATTGCCCCAGGAAAGGACAAACTGTCTTACTTCAAGTATGAAATCACGCTGCAATGCCTGTATATCTATAAGAGAGGACCAAACCCCCTATTAACCCATTTTTTTTGTTTATTCGGCAACTGCTGTTTCATACCTTCCGACTCCAACAAGTGTTACGCACGATTACATGCATGTATTACAATTGTTGAATAGTTACTTGTTTTGTATTGTATCAATGTATGTACATATCAAATTTCAATAAAATTGGTCCAGTAGTTCTAGAGATAATCGACCACAAATTCGCTTAGTTTCTTGCACTAGTGTATTAGCAAAACATCCATGAATTTTTTTTAAATACCAACTCCAATCAACTATATTACCTAGACTGTAACAAAATATCCATGTATTTTGTATAGTACCACTCTAGTCTAGCGTACTACATAATATTTACACTCGGATATTACCAAAACCTTCATATATTTTGTAGATTTATATTCCTCTCTAATATATTACCTAGTATTTACTTTATGTTACCAAGACATACATTATTTTGTAGATTATCACTCCAGTCTAATATATTACCAAGTATTTACTCTAGTATAATGTCACCAAGATATTCATGTATTTTGTAGATTATAACTCAACTCTAATATATCATCTAGTATTTATTTTATGTTACCAAGACATCCATTATTTTGTAGATTATCACTCCACTCTAACATATTACCAAGTATTTACTATATTGTGTTAAAAAGACATCCATGTATTTTGTAAATTATCATTCCACTCTTAGTATATTACCAAGTATGTACTATAGTATATCACCAAGACGTCCATGTATTTTGAAAACTGCCACTACATTCGAGTATATTATCTAATATTTACTCAAGTACATTACCAAGATATCCATGAAGTTTGTGGAATTATTTGAAAAAGTGTATCACATAATCTGCTCTCTATGGAGTGTATCTTTTAAGAATAATTGAAAAGATGTATTTAAAATGCATTTTTCTAAGAAAATAATAATCAAATGGAATGTAAGAATATGTAGAAAATATATTTTAAAATAACTTTTTTTGCGTATGAAAAAAAGCTGCATAAACTGGGAATTATACCGAAGGAATACTTATGAATTCTTTATCATAATCTCTATGAACAAGGAAATATTTTCTAACTAGATTGTAGTACATTAATTCTGCAATAACTTGTTTTTCAGCATTTGCGGTATAAAAAAGGAAGTTATTCATTTGTTTTCACTGTATCTTAAGTTGTATTCGTTGTACATTGATACCATTTCGCTCTTGAACAAAATATTCTGTCTTTTACTGTAAACGAAGTATTATAAGAGAAACGCAACAAAAATTTTCAACTTATAAATATAATAATAAATTGGAAATAAATCAACAAATTTTGATTTAAAAATTATCTTACTACATTTTTTCTATAGATTAAATTCTTGATTATCTTCATATATCTTTAGTGTAACTCCACTTTTATCAGATGAGTGTTGTCATTCAACCCACTAGTATTATTCTGTAATTGTTTGTTTTACATCGGACTATAATTCTAAAATACAATATCTTTCAACTTTAAATTTTTTTTTTAAACTTTTGAATTGTATTTCATTCTAAAATGATCCATGTTAAAATTGTTAATTTTATTCCAAAGTGAGCCATGTTAAAATCGTTAATTTTATTCTAAATTAAATTATGTTAAAATATAATTGCTTCATTCACATTTATAGAAGAGTGTGGTATATTTAAATAAAGTTTTTGAAAAACGTAGTTGAAATCACGATAGAAATTTACAGGTAATAATAGAAATTCAACCATAAACTCTTTAAACTATAAAGTTTAGAAAATAATTACTTGAATTCTTTTAAAAATAATTCATTAAATTACTCTAATTTTGGGCAGAAAAAATAATGCAAAAAAACTAAATTGAAATTAAAATCAGATGCGACATTTTGCTTTGCAAATAAAATGTGAAAATTTTCATGGAACGCTTCTACATGTTTATGAAATAAATTAATGTTGTTTAAATTTTTTACTATCACCTTTTCCTAATTTCGTGAAAAGAAACTTTTTTATTATTCATGAATAATTTTCCCCAAAATAATTTTCCCATTAATTAAGAAAATTCTGCACACCGTGAATCTTGAAACAATACCGACAAAATATAAATTAACGATCTGAAAAGAAAAATAAACTTTAAACTCATTAAATAGCAATTTTTCATCTTTGAATTGGCTTATTTTTTTTACGCTTAAACTCCCCACAATTACAGGCATTCAGTGTTCTGCTTAATTCAAGTAAACACTTTCGCCAACACTTGTTTACGTACGCGACAAAATGAACCAAAGTAATTGTAATGCCAGGAACCTCCTCCTCTTAATGAGTTTTAATTACCAGAAGTAACGAAAAAAACTCAACCAGCGCGAAAAATCATCGCCATGGTCACTGAGACAGAAGTAATTGTAGTATTTGAAATGCTGCATAATTAAACGCTTTCTTGGCGATTCGTTAATTAAATTCTTTCAGCAGCGAACGCCAAAGTTATCAATGTAATAAATCTTTTCCCCCCATAGCTCGTTTTTTTTATGTTCCCGCGTGACCCGCAAAATTAGTCTTTGTTAATTTACTTTTGAGTTGGGAAGGTTGGCGACGAATTTTAAAAAAAATGGCTTGTTTTAAATTCTAAACGGGCACGCATATGAAGTCGATTTGTGAACTCTTATCTTCGGTGCAATAATTCATTAAAGTGCTAGATCTGATGATGGTTTGAAAACTTGCCATGACACATCCTATGCACGCAAAGTTTTTATAAGATTTTGAATTTTTTTATTAGTAATCGGAAATTTTATAATAGCAGTCCGGGTGAGCTATTTATTATTTTTTTTGCTCTACTTTGAATTTGATTACACAATTTATTTTTTTTAGAATAAGTATTAGAAAAAGGGCTATAATTAATTGAAAAATATTATTTTTTTACTCGTTGACATATTAGCAAATAAATTCGACATATAATTTGTATTCTTTTTAAAAATAAATTGGTATTTTTTTATATGTTTAAAGAACTATTTTTTATTTGTTTTGAATTATGATATATTTTTTAACACCCATGCTATTTTATAGAATAAAGAATTTAAGTGTCAACAACGATATTCAAACAAAACAAATATTTGTTCAACATATAATATATCAATACATAGTATATATTCAAATTTGAAGTAGTCGTTTAAAACCTAGCCTTAAAGGAACAGTTTTAATTATCTACTGAAATGGATAAGTTTAAAGTATTTAATGAGGATTAATAGGTTAAAGTATCTACTTAAATAGATAGTTTAAAGTCTTTACCTAAATGGAGTAGTTGAAAGTCTTCACTTAAATGGAATATTTCAAAACCTTTTTCTAAAGCAAAAATATAAGACCTCTACTTTGAAAGGATAACTTAAAAAATGTAATGAAATGTAACACTTTAAAGTTTTTACTTAAATAATTTAGCCACAAGTCTCCACTTGAATGGATTAGTTAAGGGTTCCTAATTATTAAGGAGTAGTGTCTAAGTGTCTACTTAAAATTTATAGTTTAAATTCTCTACTTTAGTAGAAAAGCTTTAAATCTATGCTTAAATTTAAAATTTTAAACCCTCCACTTTAATAAAAAATTTAAATTCTCGATTTAAAAAGTTTAATTTACTTAAATAGAACAGTTTATATTAATTAAAACATCACGAACATTTGAATAACATTTTGAATGTAAGGAGCCTCATCTCAACAACACGAACACTCAAATCTGTACTCGATACTTTCAGATGTTGCCAGAAACTTTATCTATTAAAACAGAACAATTATTGATAAGAAAATTTTACAAACATCATTAAAATATGAAACTCATAATAATTATAATTAATTAGAAGTTTTGTAAAATGTGATGTTGAACTTTTACGTAAATATTTTAATATTACCATTAAAAAATTAAAATTAGGTTTATACTTGGTAGATTTTCATAAAAAATGTGCTCATGCAAGCTTCATCATTATCATCATTAGCACGGCAGCCCGCTTTGGGCCTTGGCCTTCTCCAGAATATTTTTTCATGCCGTTCTTCTTGTTACAAGATTCTGCCTCTTCATTACCTTGATTATCTTAAAATGCGCGTTAATGGACTCCAGATATAAAAGTTTTGATCTTTTTCAATACTTAAATAATTGGTACAACTCAATGCTGTTAATGGTTTCCGTTCAGCATGCAACATTACAAAGCAAAAGAGAAATTATCTCAGAATTATTTGAGAACTAGTTAGATTGAATATTTTAAATTTTATTTAAACGTGACTTTTTCTAAAAAAATAAAAATAAAAAAATTTAGTTTGTTAAATTATTAATTATTTATGAATCATTAATTTAATGATTTGGTAAATTATTAATTTAACATTAAAAATTTATAGCGAAGAGAAAGATCTATTTAAAATCGAGTGTATAAAAATGGCAAATTATCCTTTTATAAATATCCCTGTTTTAATGAAGCTTTAAACTCTTTAAGATTTTACTTCCTCTTAAAACGCCTGAATCTCCACATTATGTCATGGCGAATCCCGGAAAAAATCCAGAGAAAAACTTCCTGGAAAACATTCCTCCCCTAGACACATAAAAACGTGTGGGTTACGATTCAGTGACACAACACTCATGTCTTATTAGTTTCAATTTCAGCACTGAAAATAATTCTAAAGACAAAAATTGAAACGACGACCTTTTCAACCCCCTCAAAAACACCCCCTTTCATCTCATTTCCAGAATTCGGAGATAGGGGGTAGGGTGAAATAAAAAGATTCGAAGAAGAGAGAGAGAGAGTCGGAAGTTAAAAGTGCAACGTCAAATTGATAGACAGCGACAACTGAGTCTTAGATGTCGCACGGTTCGTCGCTTCCCCTCACGTACACCCCCCGACTCCGATGTCAACCCTTCACTAACTCCATCTCTTACTCCCAGTTTTCTTTTTACGAAGAACTAAGTGCCATTAATTCTACTGGGATTAAAGTTAAGAAAACTTCTTTTGCTTAAGTAGGATTATCCTTTTAAACCTCTGAAGCCAGAGCACAGTGATTTATTTTCTTTTGTCAAATATTTTAGTGCACTTTTGAAAAACGTCAAATATCTTCAAATAATCTTAAAAAAATTTGTTAGCATTCCTTAAAGTAGTTACATTAATCTCTTAATTAAAACCCCGTGCAACTTTCTATCAAACATGTGTTTGATGAGTGTAATTACATGCTGTAAAATTTTTTTTGCATGTTTTAACATATGTTACCAGTCATATACCTCTAGAAATATCTTCATATAACTACTTATACAAGTAGTGATGTTACGTGTCATAATCATGCAGTAATGCACACCATCTAAACATGGTCAAGCGCCTAACCCTACTTTTCCCGGCTCTATTTTTTCACGTTCATTGTAGAAATACTTCGTAATTTTGACCTTGGTCAGGCGTCGTGTACAGCGCCTTAACTAGACTTCCACACTATAACTAACGAGAAGACTTTCAATCATGACAGTTGTAATATGCTCATACAGCTGACAGAAAGTTGACTGCCAGAAACAAACTTACGACTCCCAGCTCCACACCGGTAATGTAAGCGCATGTAGTAATGCATACTATATCACATATAACTGCTGTAGTGTATGCTATAAATCAATATACATGTAATTTATCTATCATATTTATTACATTCCATATATTTGAAAATCTTACAAGCACATTTAAACATTTTCTGCAAGTAGTGATGTATGTAAGTTACAGGCATACAATGAAGCATATTACACCTCAAATATGTGTAGTAATATATGTTAAAAAAAATCAATATACGTGTAGTAATATGAGTTGCATGTCATATGCAAGCCGTAATATTTATTACTTGCCTTATGTAATAAATAAAAAATTTGAGAACTAATCTTATTCACATAAAGTTTAAGTTATTTGGATATATCATTGTAAAATATTGAATCATTTTAATATTTTATCTAAGATTAGTTAACCTTTTAAAGTTGAGAATAAAAAAACCTAGAGTATATCTCTTTAAATTTTATTGCATCAATTTTTATTGATGATGTTATTTAAAAAAATTGTTTATAGGAAAATAAGAAAAATAAATATGATTTAAATAAGTTTCAAATGGTAAGAATTTGTAAATAATGGGTTGAAATCATTAGAATAATAAACTTTATATAAAATAATTTATTAGTCACGATCTTTTCGGTTTGATTTGCCTAATTAAAGGGATATTTTAATTCATTGGAGCATTTCTTAAGACGACATTTTGAATTCCTAGAAAATATAAATGCATAGTTTCTTTTGCCTACTATAAATCATCTGCCATATTTCACACATCACTAACTATACTTCTCTCTCTAAGTCGATTATAAATTAGGGACAAAATTTCCGACAACTCAAGAAAAACACCTTTTTTCCACTCGTTAAAGAACAAGACCATTTAAGCGAAATAAAATGTCGCTGTCCTCAGAAGAAAAAAAAAACTCACATATCCTCTGATGCAGAAAACTCTTTAAATAACATTCTCGCGATAAATAAAACGAACGTGAATAATAAAAATAATAAAAACTCCCTCAGCTTAATACTCTCACAAATACTTCGGCTTTTGGAGATAAATATCTGCAAAATGAGTTTTGAGTAAAAATGGGGATAAAAAGTATCAACTAAGGAAACTCCCGCTTTCTTGTAGGCTAAAATTATTTACTAAAGAAAGTTAGTGCCCCATGAGGGGTTTTTCTTCTCGTAACCGAGTTTTTAAAGGAAAAAAATGCTGTAGAAGTTGAAGTTAATAATAAAGAAGAATACTGGCTTTTACCATTAAGTGGGGGGACCTTATCTCGGGTCCAGGGTGTTCCATCAGGTCCCCAGGTGCTTGGGCACAATTTCACACTTGGTCGCCTGGGTCTGAAAGTCCTCCCACCTAGATATACCACTTCTTTTACTCAGGCATTGATTGGAGTCTATATATATATAACACTACGCTTTAGAAGTTTTAAGTTTGAGTGAATTTTCTATCCTGTTTTTCACTGAGCTCGCTTTTTTAAACGTTTATCTGTTGCTTTAGATGAAGCATATACAGGGAATAGAACACGGATTTTTCTATTTTCCACATTTGAGTTACATAATAATTGAGCTTTAAAGTGAAGTACTTGAAAGTAATTTTTAGAAATGTTAACTCTAAAATTGCAGGAAAATTCTTTATACTATTTTTCGTTTGCGAATTTTAATTAAAAGTAAATAAAAAATTAAATTGGAAATTTTTAAAAAATTAAAAAGTTAATTTAAATAACGTAATTGAATGTATATTGACACCTTTACATAACAAATATTTAGCTATTTATGAATTTTTAAGCAATTGCGGTGAATAATTTAATAAATAATAACGTACAAATTTCAGTTTGCTTAATTTTAACATTAAGGAGGTGATTACAAATTTTCCAGTATGCATTACATATTATCATTCATATTGTGAATAATACAAAACTCTTATAATTTAGACTCCTCTTTAAAACTAGATTTTAATATTGTAAAATTTAACAACATGCATAATCAATATTACATATTTTACATGATTCTAAGGTCGAGGTTAGTAGTCTTACCAACCATCAATTTTAGAAGTTCAATGGTAAACTATTTACCACTGACCAAATGACTGTTTCAAAAACCGCGTTAAAAGTAAGAATCATAGTTCTTTCTTTAATTTTGTAGCATTAACCAAATTTATTTCATTAATAAAAAAAAATTGGTAAATTCCTTACATTTTTATAACACCTAATGTACCATGGTAATAATCACTCGCCATAAAATATATATATATATATATATATATATGGGTCATTCTCACGAAAACTGTCATTTTTCAGTTCATAAAATCCCAAAAAAGTAAAGTGAATAAAAAGCTCTGAAACTTTTTATATTAATAGAAATATGTGATGGCATTATAAAGAAAGTATATATCCTATAAATTATACTTAATATTTAAATTAATTAATTTTTTAAATAATTAATTTATAATAATTAATAATTAATTAATCAATTTAATAATTTTTTAATTTATTTTTCAAATTAATTAATAAGTAAATTAATTATTTTCACTATTTAAAAAGTGAGGGAATGACACTAATAGTGAGGGAATGATATTTTATTTTAATACATGTTTTTATCTAAG
>NC_092212.1:28467267-28502112 GCF_043381705.1 Parasteatoda tepidariorum | reverse complement strand
TATATGTATATATATACAGTGGGAGAGAAGAGGTTAAGTATATTTTAAAACTTTATATTACTGAATTTTATTAGTTCTTTGAATAATTTGAAAGAAAAATTAGATTTGCTTCAGATATTTATTTAATAATTATTTTGAGTTATATATGATTAATCTAAAAGTATATATTTTGGAAATGCATTTATTTTATAACTGTATTTATTTCATTTTATTTTAGGTAAGGCACCTCCTGAATCAAAATCCTATTATGAAGATTGCATAGAAAGTAAGAATTTTTTTTAAAAAAATAATAAATTCAAAAAATTGTTCTAAGAAATATATGCATGTAAAATTAATATTTAACAGAAGTTAAAATATTTTAGATTTTGCACTTTATTTATGTTAGTTATAACTTTGCCACAGATATAATTAAAATCTATGTTTAAGTAATATATTTGTATGTAGCTAGGACTTAAATAATGTGCTTCCATTGGATTGTGTAAAAATTTAGTTTCAAAATAATCTCTACTATTGAAAATAACATGAAACAATATTATTTGTTTAAAGTTTTTATTAAAGGTTGACAATTAAATCATTTTTACCTATAATTTTATTACCGCTGTTGTATTTAAGGTGAATGGTAATTTCAAGAAATTCAATTAAGGTAAAATTTACATGATTAATATTATACCTTAATATGTATTAAGTAAAATTAAATTTTTTAAGAGAACGATTATAAGTATGTATTATTCAAAAAAGGATAAATAATGACTTTAATTAATAAATTTACACTTTGTTTATTACTTTGAAATTTCGAATATTACATAGATAGTTTCATTTGTGCCAAATATTCTTAGATAAATTTTTAATAACTATAGCTTAGATTTAAATTAGTTGCCTTTCATTTGCATATCGTTGTGTTCGAATATTTTCCTTATTTTTGCAAACTCCACGAGAATAGTCCACATTTTTTTAAACTTGATAGCCAGTATAGAACTCCTTAATTTAAAATAAATAACTTGTTTATTATAGATGCTGATATCAAATATAAATTCAATGATAGTTTTTTTTAAAAAGCACAATAAACTTGCTATCAAATTATCACGACAAGTGACTTTAACTCGTATCAAGTTGTCAAATTGTGAAGAAAAAGAAGTCGATGTTGAGCAGAATAATATAGAATTAAAATATGTGTGAAAAAGGTAAAGAAAACGGCAAAATTTAAAGCCCAAGCTTCGTCATTAATCGTTACAATTAGCACAGTTGGATATTGGCACTGTTGCACAATAAGTTTTCCAGCAATCTGGGTATCTTCGCGGAGAAACAAATTGACAGTGAAGGGATAGAGAAAATGGCTCCATACAGTTCATTTAATGCGGTTTCTTTGCAATCTCACTAAGTAGGCAGAGAAGTAAATGTACAGTTCACATGGCACGAAATAGTTGATAGTAATAACAAGTTCACAATTTATTAAAAAAAAAGTTTTCTCCATAATGAGTGTCAGGCAACTCTCGGTTGTTTTGAGTTCGTATATTTACAAAAGTTATAAATAATTTATTAACCAAAATCATTAAAAATACATCATTCACGTAATATTTGGATTGCACTAGCAGAATAAATTAAGAAAAAATAATTTATTTTTTTCTAGCTTTTGTAATATTTCTTACTTTTTTTCTTTTTTTTTTGTGAAAATAAACAAATACTAGTAGTTTTTGCATTAGTGTCAATTAAAAGTATTACCGCTATGGACAAATATTCTCCGCGAACAAGTTTTAAAAAAAGTCCAAATTTTTTGTTTTTGTGTTGCAAATTATATATTCTATAACTTAATCTTTTTCAATAAAGGGTAACGCATCGCTTTTTAGTGTAACCTTTATCTCAATGACATAGTAATATAACTACAGATATTAATAATATATTTATCGATAAATAAATAAACTTCTTTTGGGATATGTTTCACTTTTTCTCCATATTGTTGCTTTAAAAAAATACAACACGACTTCTTGAACAAAAAAGGCAAATATTAGAAGGGATTTATAATAAGTTATATAATGATAAATAACAAATATATTTTTTTAGTAAAATTAATTTTTTTAATTTTATTTTTCAAACACTGCTCTAATATCAAGTGACTTTGAAATCTTAAATATGAGTTAATAAAAGGTTTTCTTAATGTGTTTTTATTAGCTACCAAGGATAGAACTTCATTTAAGATATTTTTTTAATATAAATGAAACTTAGTTTGTTGATGATCACGAGTATTATGTGATCATCATGTTTATGTTTATCATGTTATGGCTAAATGTTTTCTCAAAACTGATTAAAACGTATTTTTACTGAAGAATCATAAAAATCCCAAAAAGCTTGATTTGTTATTGTCTCAATATATATATATATATATATTGAAAGGGAGAAATTTTGCCAGCAATTTTTCTCCAAGGATTTTAAATACCTCTAAACACGGCGCTCAAACCAGAATTTCATATATATATATTTAATAAATCTAACAATTTTAGACACTGTTCGAATATTATAGAACCTTTATAAATTGTATAAAATCTAACACGTCTGTGTTAAACAGGAAAGTGAAGAAATTTTGTCGTTATTTTTTTTCTAGAACCATAAAAAATTCCTGGAAACTAGAAATGCTCTTGTCTTCCAGACTATCATAAATATATTTAATATTCGACACTGTTTAAATACTATATGATCTCTATAAATTGTATCAGTTCTCATGCGTCTTCTTTGAATGCTTGTCTAAATATATTATCATCTTCCTCCTCAGTGGAAGATAAAATTGCGTTTGTCATTAAAAACAGGACCACTCCACCTTCTGACATAAGAGGGCTGAAGCAAACAAAAGGAGGCTGGAGAGGTCCCTTTGTGATAAGGGTTGAAGAAGGGGGGAACAATCCAATCAACCGTCACCCTTTCCCCCCTTCGTCGAGGGAGTAAAAGTGCAGGAGAGGGGGATGCTGGACTAATGTCCAGTTCTCTGAATCCTCTGGTAAGTGGGCAATCGCTTTGGTCCAGGATCATGCCAACCTCTCGTAATTAGGTAATTAACAATAATTAATTGTTCCTTGACCAAATGGAACACTTTTGGTGTTAGGGGACATACGGGACCTTAATGGTTTGGTTGCAGATTCGTTCGTAAACTGAGTTTATTTTTGTTGCTTGTTATAAGGGAATATTAGCTGTTTGGTTCATTCATATAGGACGCAACTTTATTTTATTATGGATTCAAGCACAAAATATGACTAAATGCTTCATTTTAGTTTTTTTTTTATTATTGCAGTAAAAAAAACAACAACTAATTTTGTATGAAATATACTGACTGAATTTTAATAAATAATTCTGTTATTATCCAGAGTTCATTCTTTCTGATTAACTAGTGTATTTTGTTATACTATTTTTTTTTCATTAAATTGCGTTTTAGTATTTTAATATAAGTAGGTTGGTAAAAGGATAAAAATTACATTAGACGGTGGAAGTATACTAACACAGTTTCGTCTAGTTCTACAAAATTTTTTGTATCATTTTAAAATCACTTCATTATTTTTATAACGGGAATAAATTGTTAATATATTGTAGTGAAAACGAAAATACTCCTGTACCAGCTAGTTGCAAGGCAAGGGGTCATGAAGGTTAAGGTTCCACAATTTTAAAAATCAACAGCATCATGGTTGTAATGTCAGAATTGTACGTCGGCTGTACAATGCTGACTATTTTCGAACGAGCTTGTATTCGCTACCTTTATTTCGCAGACAAACTGTTCTGAAGCTAGGTGGTCTTTAAACCACCAGCAAGAATAGAACCCGCCCTTTCACAATGACAACCTTGTGCCTAAACCACTATGTCCATATGAAGCATGAAATAAAATTGCTAATATTAATATAATTGAAAAAATAATCATATTAATGGAATATGCAAAGATAAAAATGGTAATTGCATATGACGAGAAAATATTTATAAGAGAAAATATAGTAAGAACGATGTTGTATTTAAAATTCGAGTACTTTTTGTCAAAATTTACAATGACATAGAGAATTGAACACTGGAGCAAAGTAAAGTTTAATTGCTATACAAATCTGTATGCATGATTAAAAATCATAAAAACAAAAACTATTCAAGACAGTAATTTTATAATATTAGTATACTATTTATACGAGAAAAAACAATGCTCTTGAACATTTTCTCTATCAAAATATTATGTTTTTCAAATTATCTCCGTATGAAAAAAAAACTACTGTCCTTACGCAGTTTATTTCATTATCTCTTTACCTCGCTTTTATTCCAGTATTCTCTTTTGTTGTTAGAGTCTTTTTTTGGAAATAAAAAAGGAATATTTCAACATGATACCCTCTCAGATAAGATACACATAACCCCACATTTCGACAGACACTGTTCACCAGGCATTTTAAATCGACGCTTTGTTTTTCACGACCATCCCCCAGTTCTCTCTATCCCCCCCCATATCATCGAAGGGTTTCGTTTCCCTTTTGATTAAGGGGAGGGGGTAAAAATGGCAAGCGATGTATTTTTTTCTCGTTGTTGTGTAGAAGAAAAGCGCGTGATTGAGTTAGAAGGCTGCTGAAATCTCGGCCTTCAGAAGGCAGATCGGAAGGCAATTGGGCATGCCTTCCTTTCCTTCCCCCTCTTCTCATCCTGGTACTGCTTTTCCAAAAAGAAGAAGAAGACATAACCCACTAACCGAATTACACAACAAACCCTAGCTGGCTGTAATTGCGTTATGTGGGGCAGAGACTCAACAAAGCATCCGGTTCTAATCAAGTTGGAACCTGTGAACAAATACGGCTTTCAGGATCCGCAACCGTTGTTCCCTGGGGTTTGGCTCGTTCTCTAAGCCGCAGCTGCCTTTGCCTCTCTTGGAAGAAAACTCTAAGACGTTTTCTCTCTTTCTTCTCTCACAGATACACTTTCCAACATTCGTTATGGATTCCGATTTCTTCCAAGAATAGAAAATGCCTGGTTTTTATCGAAAAGAACTTTTCATGGATCGTCGAACATTCGAGAGTCTTGCCGTTTCTATCCGGCAAGAATATCATTTAAAAATGTAAGACATACTATTCAGATGAAGTAATGTTAATTGAGACGTTGAAAACTGTTTTAAAGCTGAAAAAGCCGATGCATATTATATGCTGGGGTAAGAGTGGTAAATTACTATTTTGAGAAATTGAGAGAATTGATAGCATACAAAACTTTTTGATACATTCGTTTAAGATGTACGGCATACTATTCAAATGAAGCAATTAAAAACTATTTTAGACCAGAAAATAATGAAATATTGAAAACTATTTTAGATCAGAAATGCCTGATGTATATTGCATGCTGTGATAAAATTTATATTTAATGTAACATACTTATTAAGGAAATTAGGAAAATTGTCTACAAAACAAAATTACTTGCAAGACTTATGAATAATTGAATAATTGTACATTGAATAATTGAACATTTAAGAGCTTTGGCCTGAAATAACATTAATTACAATGGTAAACACCATTTCAGAGCTGAATGTCAGATGCATATTGTGTGTTGGGCTGAAATATATAATTATTATTTTATAATTTTTTGTGAAATTGGTGGAATTGACTACATAGAAAGCAAAATTACATACAGAATATTTCGATTGTACCGTTTTGGATTTACCACGTTCAATTCAGATGAAGCAATATAATTTAAATGCAGAAAACTACGTCAAAAGTGAAGAAACAAATGCATATTGTATGTTGGGAGGAAATAATATAATTATTATTTGATATTTATTTGTGAAATTGTTTGAATTGGCCTCAGGCAAAACAAAATTACATACGAAAAAAAGCGACTGAGTTTTGAAGATTCATTTATGCTGCATGTTAAACATCGTTGCCTTGTTAACTGCAACTCTACCAAAAGATAAAATTTTGTGAAAAATATACAATATAGTTTATTTTTACAAAATAACCTACCATAGTATGTAAAAAAAATTTACATTTTGAAAAATGTTTGACTGGTATTTCCCCTTACTGAAGCTTTTTTTTAAACAAAATTAAAATATTATATTTTAACTGATAATTTAATAATACGTCAAAATACACTATGCTAAAATCATATTAAATATATGTTTTCCAAAATGGTATTTACTGTACATACGAATTTTTTATGAATTAAAAAATAATTTTTATTATAACTAATACGAAAAATAATTTACGCAAATAATGGTAAAAAATAAAACTATATCAAGCGATTTAAATGAGGAATAGCGATCAAAATGTATAGTAATTTAATCGTTTTAAAGTTCCCGTTATCCCCTTCTTGAGAACAACATATTCAGTTTAATTTCTCTCTTACTAAACTGCCTCTGTCAGCCTCTTATTCCTTACGACTATTTCGGCGTGGAATGAATCACAATTAAGAAAATATTTGGCGAGTTTTACGAGAAATTGCTTCATGTTGGGGGAGGGGAGGGATCGGAATTCAGCGTCATAAAGGGTCTGTCATCACGTCTTTTGACATGGTCACCCACTTTCTGTAAGAGCGTGTGAGAATTGTTCTTGAGTATGATATGTGAAGGGGCGGTCCACAAGTCTGCAGGTGATATTTTCAGATTGCAATTCCATTTCTTCTCTATACTGATGTACATATGTACTATAGGGGGGACACAAAAAGTTAGAGTAAATCTAATATCTTTTTGCAGTAGTATGGAAAAGTTGCCGACTACCATTAACAAGAAATATGCAAAACTGTGAATTATATCTTCTGTCACCTCAATGAAATAAAGGATTGGAAGATCGTAGTTTCAATGAGTTATTTATTTTTAAGCAAACGTTTATTAATATTTCCCTTAGTTAATTGCTTTTAAGCTTTTTTTCTAAGCAATAAAAATAAAATAATATATAGCATTGTTTGATAAATAATTCTTTTTTTGTTCCATTTTAACAAAAAGTTCACATTTTTAAAAATAAAAACTAGTTTGGTGCGTTTCATGCATCGACTGTATCAAATCCATGTGTATAAATGGCGTTGATAACAATTTACGAACATACAGAAATTAGAATAATAT
Organism: Parasteatoda tepidariorum; assembly: GCF_043381705.1. Lineage (NCBI taxonomy): Eukaryota > Metazoa > Arthropoda > Arachnida > Araneae > Theridiidae > Parasteatoda > Parasteatoda tepidariorum. The sequence continues at coordinate 28,495,070 of NC_092212.1, read as the reverse complement.
ATCTTTTACACTTAAGTTAACAAGAGATTCAGCGTATCGTTAATACAAATATCTTATTAACTTACCAATTATGTTTTTAATAATAACATTTAATGATTGCTTTGTGGCAATAATATATCTGACATATTTAATATAATCTGCTTAGATTTATTGTTTTTTTTTCTATCAAATTCTGCTTTCAAATTTTTTGCATGTTTGGACATTAATTTAAAATTTTCAATTCGATCGAATATTGCAGATGGAAAAGAATATCGCACTTTGGCCTTCATTTTTTAAGCCAGTTTTTAGGGTAAAAGAAAAACTTACTCGGGAGCCAGATTCAATATTCAAAAACTTCGTACTTACGAATACATGAAAAGTATAAATATTGTAATTGCTAAAATAAAATGGAGAAACTGCTATTTAATTAGTTAGAATTACTACTATTGCTGATAAAAATATATTCCTTGAAAATTATTTTTCATATTATGCTAAATTGTTCTACCGGTTAAATTGCAAAATTTGAACATGACGTTTTCGCGTTTAATTAATTCAGAAGCCATACTTTTAAAATAAATCCTTACTTAAAAAAATTACATATTTATTAAATTTAAAGTGAAAAAATAATACTTTTTGGATCAATTCAGCCATTGGCGAGTTTCACTCTCAGCATCAAAGAGGTCAATCAATTAAAGCCAAGTTGATTGATCGAAAAACCGATCAAAAAATTGCCCGCAACTGTCTTTTAAGAGCCACTGTTGTTGAAGTTACGATTTATTTGTCGCTGAAGAGAATTCGAGGAAATCTCGATTAAGATATCAGCCTCTCAAAAGGTAATCGTAAAAAAACAAGAACGTTTACACACTTCTACGAAAAACCATTCATTTAACATTTTAATTTTAACAGTAAATTTATTATTTATAAAAATGTTTGTAGTTCTGAAAAAATATATTTTTCCATTTATTTTTCTAAAATAAAAAAGAATTTTTTGCTTGTTCTTTAGAAAGAATGAGAATTTAAAAGAATATTGGAAATTCAATTCTATTCTAGTTTTTTTTGCATTACATTAAACATAAAAGTTTCAAAAATTATTTCTTATTTTTATTAGTCCATTTCCTCTAAATTACTGAAATAGACGTTCTACGCTACGCGAGAACGAATGTTCTTTGCTCTAGCTACGCGAGAAAAAAAACTCTTTAAAAACGTTTTCCTGCATCATCACTTACCGTGCGGGAAAGTTTAAGGAGCAAAATAACAGTTCAAAATTTAAAATCGGCATAAGGTTGACAATATAGTCTCATTAGTACCATTTTTTTCCATCAAATTTAAGAATATTCAGGTATTCTAAAATGGTCCTAAATCTTTTATTTTTTTTAAATCAAAAACTTATATTTTAATTTTTTTAAAAGCATAAATATAAAACAAGCTTATTTTTCCCAGATCAAAAATGTCAAGTAGCAGTAAAAATTATAATAGAATGCAATATTTAAATTTACATGTAAACCTTAAATTTCTTTAAAAAATAAATACATTTTAATTTTTCAACCCATTCTTTAGGCTAGGTTATTGTTTTAGACTACGGACTACTTAAAAGTAACGGAATGAACAACGAATAAAACTTAATAAAGAAATGTTATGTTAGAATCTTCATGAAAACCGTTATTGGAAGTTAAGGTTTTCTGTTGGCAATGAAAACCTGAATTTCAATTAGATTCATTAGCTGCTTCATTAACTAATTAAATTTGAAAATACGTATTTATTTAATTTCTTAACCCAAACTTTAGGTTGGATTAACAAGCTTTAGGTTGGGTTACTTCGGTAGAATTCCGAGTTGCTTTAAGAATTTTTTTTAAGTACCAGATAGAAATACCAAATAAGAATAATTGAAATGTGTATTCTACTATAAAAAAAACCACGTAAAAATATCAGATATTGATACCACCTTAAAATAAATGAAATGCATAATATAACGTTTCATTTACTCTTGATAATTTACATTATTTGGCCGTGCCTTATCTGGAAGAGGCTAATTTTTTCTTCATGCCTTTTATGATCTGATTCCTTATCTGGGCTATTAAAATTTTTAATTAATGTAAATACAAACTTTTACAATAGTAATTAAGTGTTTAGATTCATTTAAATAATTCAGAACCTGACCTACTTTTTATCCATTTTTAAAAGTTTCTAAGTGTCATCGAGGACCATTAGTGGACGGCAATAATTCTCTATAAATATTTTTACTACAGGACATATGAAAATTTTAATTCATTGATGTGAAAAATGGCATCTTTGTAATCAAACTGAATGGATATTTTAGGCAAACCCATCGTTTTCCAAATTAGCATTAGAACGGCAGGATCAACGTTTCGCAAAAATGGAAAAAGCACTTTTATGAAAAAAGTTGTAGAAGATATTTGTTTTCAATCATTGGATATTGTTTTAATTCAGCTGTCAATTTTAGTTAAAAAATTCGGAGAAGTTTCTGAATTTCTGAACTAAATATTGATTTTAAATTTGTTGAAATATTTGGCTAATAAGAATCCTTTTCTTATTTTTAACAAATGCAAAGAATTAAATAATTGAATTGCCAGTTATGTCTTCGGCTTTTGGAGGTAACGCAGTTGAATCTAACGTTGATGGATCGTTGTACTGTCTGTTTTTAATTCTCTTTCTTGATAAAGATTCATAATCCTCTTTCTGAATAGAGTACACAAACTACATTTATGTGAAAAAATGAATACAATAAATAAAAATCATCAGCAGAGAGAGATATGCATATATATCTCCAGTGATAATTAAAAAATTTAATTTTTTGCATTAAATAAATAAATAAATAAAATTATGACGTATAAAATCAAAAACTGTTTCGAAATACTGAAGTATGTTATGATACTGCCAAAATTGTACTAGTATCAGTAATTGTAATTGTATCATCAGCAAAATTGTAATTGTATCATCAGCAGCATGCATATGCATATAAATCCTGTGACAATTAAGAAATTAAATTTTTTTGCATTAAATAAATAAATAAAATTGTGACATGTAAAATCAAAAACTGTTTCGATATACTGAAATATGCTATGATACTGCCAAAATTGTACCAGCGTATTTTTTTTAATTCTAATATTTAAATTTTATAAGACTTTCCTATAACATATTTACTATTGTAAATTTTCTAAAAAATAAATTTTCATGATAAATAAATTAAATTTTCACTTCTAAATTTTCTATTTCTAAAAATGATTGAAATTACTTCCATCTTCACATCCGAATATCCCTTCACGGTACGTGATGCTATTCTTGGGTTGTTATAGTTTTGGAGATCTTCCCTACTATTCTCCGCGAGAAAGAGATGAGGATGAAGAAGGGGGAGAGATGGCCATTTTCCGCATCTCACTCCAAGGGGTCAGAAGGTTGGGCAAGAGCGTGTCACAAGCTTGTCCTAATGCTTCTCCCCCTCCACGCCCCCACCTCATATCCGGGGAATCCCAGGAGCAAGTGGACGTTTATAATTTTGTTGTTTCCGCATCCTGTCATGATTCTGACAGGAAGAAGACAGCGTAGCGATATTTTCGAAGACGATACTACTGAGAGATCGTCTGACACGTGTCAACCAATCGGAAGCATTAATTGCCGCTCTACTGAGGAATGCCAGCAAACGAGAGTAATGGTTCCCCTTTTTTTAATTAAATCGGTTTCATTTTTTTAATATTTTTAAATACTTTTTTTTTTTTTTAAATATAGCTTGTGAGAAAGTGTTTTTTAGGTATGGTGTTGTTTAGTTGGAACATGTAAAATATTTTGATTGGATATCATTCCTTTTGCTACTCAAATTCAACACGTATAAGAATTCTAAATCTTCTTATCATGCTTTCTATGATAATTTAAAATTTATGTATGAATTTTTTCTTCTAATAAATGCCCAAATGCAAATTTTATAATGATGCAAAGAAGTATTTTGCAGAAAAATGTGCTAAGTACTTTTGAAGTGCTTTTGAAAGGCACTATGTTTCAGCTTCAGATCTGAAATATAAATACATTATTTATTCTAACAGTGAAGGATGGATTGAACTATCTTCGTATTGCAAAATAATTATTAATAATGAAACATTTTTGTTAAACTCTTTATTGGTTTGAAAAAGGAATCACACATTTTTAATGACGTATTATGTCCTAGGCACAAATTAATTACGCTAAAACAATTCTTAAATTATTTAGGATATCTTGTTTTTAATCGTCACCGGCCAACAATATGTTAATATTTCGCTGTAATAATACAAAATTTATATTGACTTATGTTTGTGTTGAAAAGTGGAGGGAAAAATCTCTTGAGCTAAATGCTTTCATTATGAATTTAAGAGTATTTTATGTGAACTGCATATTATTATAGAATGGATAAAATCTTATGAAGCATGATTAAAAAAAATTCAAACTTAGAACACAATAATTATTACAAATACAGTCAGATACGAAAAGAGAAGCAAAAACTAGAAGATATTCAACGGCAATATTTATTTTATTTTAATTTATTTAATATTTAATCTACTTGGGTATAGCATTACTTTAAAGAGAGGATTTTTCGTTGGTTGTTGAAAATGCAAAGAGTGGTAGCAAAAATGTTTTATTATTCGAATGCATTTTGCAGAAACAAGATAGATCTGTCTATCTTAATATACTGATGAAAAAACCCATCTATTTTTGGATTTGAAATCAAATGAAATAATTAAGTATGATCAAAATCTGAATGAAATGAATTAATTAAGTACGAAACGGAAAAAAAATATCCGCTTAAAAATAAACATGCATTACCTTAGATAGGTGATTTTCATGTATTGATCGCATTTAGGGGCAGAGCATACTTGCGTACCTTCCGATTGCTACGAGTTTTTCGTAGTTCCAGAAAATAATTTTCCCCAGTTGGGACGAAGGTAATGTGTTAATATCTTAATAAATAAGAAATAAAAGATTTCCTACCTGTATATAATAATAATTTAAACAGCTTTAGAAATAGTCAGATCAATGGTAATGCCTTAAATTTCTGATAAAATTCTGCTTTTGCTCAAAACTATTGTAAAATATGATTCATTAACACCTCAATTGTTGGAGGGTATGTTATTATGTTAGTTGTATTTTCTATCATATTATTTTAAAATAATAAAAATTAGTAAATCAATATGCATAATCATACAATTAATAAATATGTATAGCTTAATTTATTTTATATTTGTTTAGATGCATATTTTTCCATATTACTAACAAAATATATAAGTGTTTCTTGTACCTCGATTTGTTTCATAAGTGCCGAAAAATAGAGTTGAAGCTCTTTTTTTAACGATGTTGTTTCGTGAGGATGTGTAAAATGTTTTGATTGGCTATCAACACTGTTGCCATTCAGAAGAGGAGTGAAGTAAACTTCTGAATTTTCTTCCGATGGACCGCCTTTCCTAAATGATTGCTATTTTTCATTACTTTTCGTTTCAAAGATTTATAAAAGATTCATTCTTAAGTAAATGGAAAGAGATAAAATGTGATCCTAATGTATTTTTTAGATTCCATTAAATTTTGATATCAGTGTGAAATGTTTTATTTAATGATATTTTCCACGTAAAACAAGAAACTTCTACAATTTGCAGTCAGAATTCTCTTTTAACCCAAAGAATAGTAAATAGTAGAACATTTGAATTTGAACATTGCGGTAAATTGAATCTGAATCAATTTTAACTCTTCAGTTTATTTTATTTAAGAACCAAACTATTGAAGAGTTGCAAAAGAATCTTCAGAAAAACCTTAATCATTTGAATTTTATTTTTTTTTTGGATTTTCTCTTTTTGAATAGTAATTGAGTTTTCTGTTATAACACACTCATTGCTATTTCTTATATGTTTCTTTTAAATTTTTTCGTTTATTCAACATTGAAAAAATTTGCAAACGAGGAAGTGAATGTATAGTTAAATTTAAGTAATTTAAGTACTTAGAGTTTTTCTTTTTTAGTCTTGATTTATGTTAAAAAATAATATAATGTTTTAAAAATCTTACTGAATTTAAGATTAATAAAACTTTGTGATGATGATAGCAAAAAAAAAGGAAAGAAAAAGAAACCAATGCTAAAGATAAATAAAAAAAATTATTTGAGATCATTATAGAATGATGTCCCGTATAAATAATGATTTTAAAGAGGATGTTTTAATAGAATATATTAAAATATTTAAAATTGTAGACAAGTTTTGAAGCTACAATGATGAATCATGATGAATGATACTCCAGTGAAAACGATAATCATAAAGATGATACATCATTGTACTATATCAAAATATTTAGAACACTATGCTTTTTTTGATGCTACACTGGAGCATCATATTTTAGACCATAATCTACACTAAAACCTCATTCCTCATGAGACTTCAGCAATGCTCCATTGCAGCATATAATAAAACTTTGTGATGGCGATAGCAAAAAAAAGAAGAAGAAAACAATGCTAAAGATAAATATAAAAAATTATTTGAGATGAGATCATTATAGATTGAAGTACCATAAGGAATGATGCCCCCGTATAAATAATGATCTCAAAGAGGATGTTTTAATAGAGCATATTGAAATATTTGAAATTGTAGACGAATTTCAAAGCTACACTGATGAATGATGTTCCAGTGTAAATGATAATCATAAACATGATATATCATTGTACCTTATCAAAATATTTAGAACACCATGCTTGTTTTTATGCTACACTGGAGAATCATATTTGTGACCATAATCTATCCTGAAACCTCATTCTTCAGCAATGCTCCTTCGCAGCATATTAAAATATTTAAAATAGCATACAAATCTCAGTGCCATTTGAAAACAATTTATTATTCTCAAATGATTCAAATCAGTTTCAAAACTTATATGCATAAAGATATTAAATTCAAATATTTATTTCAATTAAACATAAAGGAATGCAATTATGCATTTTATCTATGCTGTTAAAAATCGAAGCGCAAAACAATAGAATTTGATTAAAATTCTTAAAAAGAATTAAAAAAAATTGAGTAAAGAAATATCCTCCTGATTACAAAAGTAAAAGGAATAGATTGAAAACTACATATATAAAAAAGAACATAATAAACAAAGAAGAATCAAAGACGGTTGAAAATATTTTGTTGAAGAGAGAGAAAAATACTTTAATTAATGACTTCGGGAAAGGCCAGACTTTCTATTTGGTCGGCGTTAATTAATCGACTAACATTATCCACCGCTCCTTGCAATTAATTTAATAATAGTTCCAGTTTTCGTTCACACTCATTAGCGACACGCTTACAAAAACTGCCAGCAGACGGCGCTTTTCATTTTCTGAAAGTGTTACCTCTTATTTTTTTCTTCTCTCTCTGTGTTTTAGATCGTAATGAATTGTCACTCGGGGACATATTTTAGAAGAGATTCTTTTGGGAACTTAAAAATTTTATGCCATTTCTGCGTCTAGATCTGTTTGTTTTTGAAAATATTGCTTTATATCAAGGTCATACTATTCAGTAAAATAGAGAAAAGTACTCGTTTAAATCGAAAAGTACAAATATGTATAAAATATATTAAATTACTGTTTATTATTAATTCAATAATAAGGTTCGATATCATTTTAAACACGCTTGAAAACTGCCAGCAGATGGCGCTTTTCGTTTTCTGAAACTGTTACTTATTCTCTCCCTCCATCCATCTATCTGTCTATGTATCTATTTATCTATCTATCTATCTCTTTTAGATCGTTATGAATTGTCACTCGGGGACATATTTCAGTAGAATTTTTTTTGTTTGGAAGATTTGTGACTTATGTGTTTGGAAGATTTGTGGTTGAAGATATTGCCTTATGACAAGGTCATAATAGTAAGGATAGTAAAGTTACTATAGTAAAGTAAGGATAGTAGGGTAAGAATAGCAAAGTAAGAAAATAGAAAAATAGCAAAGTAAGAAAATAAAAAAGTGAGAAAAGACTAGCAAGAGAAGTTTTCGTTTAAATCTAAATAAACTAACTTGCATAAAATATATTAAAATAAAAGTTAATTATTAACTCAATAATAATATTCAAATTTATCAGAAACACACTTAAAACTGCCAGCAGGTTGCGCCATTTATTTCCGGAAAGGGCTCCCTCATCGGAAAGTATTTGCTAAGAAAATGCTCTATAGGTTAACATAGGGGCAATAGAATCATTCATTTCCTGTAAGAAGATCACCCTTAAGTCTAAAAGTATTAAAATATGTAAAATAAATTTTTAAGAAAAGCGAAATGTTGAAAAAAAATAATATAAAAATCAAACATCTTTTGTTAACTGTAGCCATAAATAAATATTTTTTAAATAAATATTATCAAAATATACCCGACCTGTTAAAATTAGACTGTTTATTTTTATTATCATTTGAATGGAGGACATTACGAAATACTTTTTTAAAAAAAATTATGTAGCTGTGCTATAATACAGAATAGTTTTGCAGTTTTCTAAGCTTGTTATTAAAGATCCGCAGTAAGACACTTATAAAGACACGCAGTAAGACTTATCGTAAGACACAGTTTTCAGGAGAATACGAAGTCAAGCATCACCTGCTGCAGTTTGTGAACGGGTGGGTAATCACTTTGATCAGCTTGTGAAGGTACCGACGGTGTGTGGTATCGGTCCTCATTAAACTTTATGGAATAAAAATTGACTATTGATTTAATAAGTACCTAGAAAAACTGGAAAGGTACAGCTTGCTTAGTTGTGAAAATAAAACTGTCTGCAATCTCATAAATTGTGTTTCATAATTTTTCAAATTAGTTCTATCATGATTAACCAATACTATGTTATTGATTATTTTAAGCTAGTTTTGATAAAATTTAAACGTTATAAAAACTGGAGAAGGCAAACGCAGCCAATACTTTGAGAGCATTATCGAAAAAGTTCAAAAGATTTAAAAAAAAAAAAAAACTCAATCACAGGAACCATTCATTTCAAAAGAACTTAACGAACGGACAAGCTTCTAAATCAAGTAGCTTTCTCTGTCCATTAATCAAACCTTCTCATCCGAACAAATGCGTGATACACCGTTGCGGCATTACAGACCAAATCTTAGCTCTTCACCACTTTCTCCAGTTTCCCCCTTTTTTTTTTACTGAAGTCCATCTCTTGGTTGTTACAGAGCCTTACAGAAACCTATTTGTCACTGCTCGACTTTTCCGTGACCATTTGGAGGGAATAAGTACCGGTCACTTCTGAGAGTCGCGAACTGGAAAAACAGGAGACTTAAGTTAAACTTTTTTGTGTTGGATTCAGGGACAAAACAAAGAATAAAAGTTAGTTACATGGTCAGATTTTTTTTAAATAGTTGAAACGTTCCATAAAAACCAACTCAGAAAATGTGTACTATTTTGCATTATAAACTGCATCTGTTTGTTTAAATTTTAATTTAATAGCTCGAGGAACGTTACATTCGAAATATAATTTTAAAAAATTTGACGACAACTTTTTTCAAAAAAATCTGAAAGTCTTTTTATAACTTGTTAGACTTCTTAACTGTCTCTAGTTTTTTAACCAGTTACAAAATTTATATTATAAAAAATTTTTTTTAGAAAATCTTCAGAATGAATTCGGAAAATATAGGTCTAAAAATGGGCTAAATATCTTTACTTTCTTCCAATTAATTTTTCTTGAAAAGTTATAAAATTTGCTGCTCATATTACCTATAAAAATACAGTATTTCCACAAAATGAATGAAATTTAAATTCAGGGTATTAAATACTGAGAAAAGAAATATCATAATTGAACAACAAAGTTTCGTTATACTAAGTTCAACATTGATTAACAGCATTTTTACTTGGCATTAATTATTTAGTTATTACTAAATAGTTAATACCAAGTAATTTATTTAGATTTTATCCTGCTAATGTTAATATTTAACATTAGAAGGACAAAACCCAAATACAAAAATTCTAATAACTAATTAGTAGGAACAAACCGCAAATAGAAATTTAATAAATCAAAATGATGATAGTATTTTTAAGGAAAATATATAAATTAAAAATTGAAGAAAAAAAATTAGGTTTTAAGACCAAAGATTGATAGCAAAATATTGATGCTAGTGGTAAAGAAGATGGTTCATTAGCTAACATAAACGTAACATATTGTAATAAAAAATTTAGAAAAGTGCATTAAATTAGAACGAATTCAATTAAAAATCCTCTAATTACTTCAAAATTTTCTCAGTAGTAGCAATGTAGCTAATGACAAATAAAATTTATGAAATACTGGTACTAAAATTTAATTCTGATTAAATAGTTCATTAATATGACTTTATCATACACAGAAAGTAAAGTAATAACTAAATAATTAATTCCAAGTAAAAAATTGACTCAAAATTTCAAGTGTGATTATTGAATCAGACAATAAATACAAAAATGAATTATTCTCAGCAACAACTTTAATAACGTTAATATTGGAAAACCTCAATATCAACAAACACTTTACAAGTTGTTATTACCTTAATCCTGAATACTCATTTAAAAACTGCACTGATATTGGAGGGAAAAAAACACTTTCCTTAAAACAAATACGATTTTATTTATCGGTAGAAATCAAAGAAAAATTTTCAAATGAGGTGGCAAGTTTTGCCATTACTCTTCATTGCTTTAAAATCCAGTGAGCTATAATCTCGTTTTCAGAAGTATCTTAGCATGGGACCCAATCTTTCATAATTTACACCAAAAGCCATTTTCACAGGTGTTATCTAAAAAGCGAGAACAGAGTCTCAATTTTTTTTTCTGCTTTCAAGAACAGGCCTTATCATCGCCACCAAAAACGAAAAATAATTTCGGTAATCAATTACGCGAAACGCGTGAAAACGATTTTTGCGTTCGATAACTGATTAGCTGCAGAAAAGTCAACACAACTCCTTATCGTTGTACAGCGATCATCCTTTCCTAATTCCATCCCGTCAAAGTAATCGTCTGCCTTTTTCCTTCTCCCCCCAGAAAGCTATAAGCACCTTCACTCCGAAACAACCAATTAACTTGCACAAACATTGAAGAATGCAGACGAGAAATGAAAAAGAACAAGAGAGGGAAGAAAAAAAAGAATAACAAAAATGGCAACGATCTATAATGGTGCAGAATTCGTTGGAAGGGGTGCAAAATGTTCCTTCTCTAAAAATTGTTCTTTTTCCCCCTCGCTTTTAAGCTTGAAGAAAATTTTCCAATACTGATATGCCTAATGCCCGACTCTTTACAGAAATAAGGACTTAAGAACTGTGGGCAACTTTGAATGTGCCTCCTGCAGATAACGTAATCCCGGTAGCAGTCTCTGCAGATAATCTGTTTCTGTTTCCACCTGAAACATCCTGTGCTTCTTTCGTAATAATAAGGGTCCTTTTCGTGTTAAGAGGAAAAGTTTTAAGTTGATAACACATTCTCAGTTGTAGTTCTAAGAACAGTTTTGCTTTTTCAGATTTTTTTTATTTATAACCTAATAAGTTAGACCGAACCATCAATATTTCTACTAAGATTCGGAAAGAGGAACATCATTAAAAGAACTGAGTAAATTAAACTTTTGAATGACTATTTCCTGTCTTTGTTATTAGATTTAAATGAGGTAAAAATTATTTTTTAGCTAAAAATTAAAATTTTACTTGCCAGCTGCTTGGAAAAGGTAAAAGAAATTAAAAACTTCATTAAGTATTAGTTACTGGAATACTGGAATAAAACTGCAGGCAAGTTTGAATGTGCCTCTTGCAGATAATGTAATTCCTGCAGATAATCTATTTCTGTTTTCCCCTGAAACATCCTGTGCAACTTTCGCAATAATAAGGGCAATAATATACGAGAAAAAGTTCTAAGATAATAAAACATTCTCATCTGCTTACAGTTCTAAAAACAGTTATACTTCTTCGAATTTGTTTTTTTAATAAACTAATAAATTAAAACGAACCATCAATAATTCTACAAAGACTCGAGGTGAGGTTTTAAGACAAACTTCCCCAAAGAAACAAGTAAAATTAAGAATTTTTGATTACCTACTTTCAAGTTTGGCACATAGTTTCAAGAATATTGTTTTGACTGAGTTAAGTTAAAAAAAAGCATAAATTTTAGTTTTAAGAACAGTTTCATTTCTTCTGATTTTTTTTTATCGAACCTCAAAAGTTACACTAGACCATCAATAATTCTACTAAGATTCGAAACGGACTTTCAAAATAAACTTAACCAAAGAAAGTAAGCAAAAAAATACATTTTAATTAACTATTTTTAGGCTTAGTTTTTAGTTTCTGGAATATTATTTTGGAATATTTAATAAGTTGAATTGGTAAAGCATAAGTTTTAGTTCCAAGAACAGCTTTGTTTTTTCGGAATTTTTTTTTATTCATTCGAATCTAATAAGTTAAGCCGAATTATTAATGGATATTACTTTAATTGAACAAATTAAAATAACTATTTTTAAAAATTGTCATATATTTTCCTAATTTAGCCTTCCTTGTTACCATGATAAAGTCATAAAATAATCTGTTTCATTTCGTTACAGTGATACAAAACTCTGTTATCATATATGGGAATATATGCAGTATATAAAACTGATGTATATTTAGGGTGGTGATTGTGGAACACCGTGCGTAATTAGTTTTAATTTTTGACTCTTTTGCTTTCTGAAAGAAAGCGAAAAAACAGCAATCACATTTTGAATTTGTCTCTAAAATATCTGAAGCTATTTTATATTTTATAACCGTCATTGAACAGCTAGCCTAATTTTTGGGTTTACGACTACTAATGTTCAACTCCGTATCCTTGGAATTTCGAACACAATACCGGAAGACAAGGGAACTCCTAGATCAAGTATTGGGAGAGATCTGCCTTCGTGGAGGACTTCTTGATTAAACTAACCCGTACTTTTGTTGCATGGAGAGGAAAACCATGAAAAACTCTCCCGGTAAGCCTGACGGCAATGGGATTCTAACCCATGATCCGCCTACCACTGAGGATATTTTACGTCAGCACTGAGATCAGTTCGAGCTGAAAACGGACTTCATATCGACCAGTCATCCTTGAGTTTCGAACCCGGTTCAAATCATTAAAAGGAAAACGCTCTAACCCCTGAACCGCCACTACCCTAACCTAATTTTTCCATCAGGATAACAAACTGAACAAACCTGTTTCATTCCGCTGATCTGACATACACTGCGTAATCATGCAATGAACACATTAACATGGCATCAACATCGGGAAAAGGAAGATTGTTCAATGCAAGGTAGAGATAGAGAAGAACCTAAGCAATGGAACGTGGTATATGAAATTTTGCTGGAAAAATCTGAAATTACCACAGCGCGAAGAACTGGGCTAATTCTTCATGTCCCTCAAAAAACCTTTACCTAATCTCTTGTTTTACCTGGAAAGCAAAATGAACAAACTTGTTTCATTTCGCTGCAGTGATGAGAAAAATCCGCAATCTGGCAATAAGCACATTAACATGATATCAACATCAAAAAACGGAATGCCGCTCAACGGGAGGTAGAAAAAGAGTAGAATCTAAGCAAAGAAACGCGGGGTATGAATTTGACTTTAAAATGTCTGAAATCTACCGCAATTGAAGGAATTGTGTACCGTTTCTTCATTTCCTTCACAAAATCCTAACCCTAACCTCTCCAGTGACTAGGATAACAAAATGAACAAACCTGTTTCATTTCGTTGCCGTGACGCAAAAATCTGTAATCGTGCATGGAACATATTTACATGATACGAACACCACAAAAAGGAACGTTGCTCAATGGGAGGTAAAAATAGCTGGGGAAAAAATGGAAAGAAGTAAAAAAAATAGTTGATGGAAGGTGAAGATGTGAAGGAAAACCAAAATTCGCGTGAAGATCTTTTCGAAACATGAGGCGAGGGAGGTAAAAAAAAAAAAAAACCTGAAGGGGTGTGAATCGCAGAACGAAAGAATGGAACGTTTTGCAAAGGAAGAAGGAAGTGAAGAACAACTCCGTTATTAGGCGGAAGCTGTTATTCTCACTCAGAAGTACCTCAGGAAAAAAAGGGAAAAAATAAGGATGGTAAAAAAAAAAGAGGAATTTGGGGCTGCTACTGTGAGGTGTGGGGGGTAAAGGCATATGGGGGCGGGGCTAATTTCTGGTTGAAGCAGAAGAAAATGGGATTCGTAGAAAGTGAGACAGTCGCTATTTGACAAGTGGGTTGGTAGAGTTTGGATACAGAGAAGTGTGGCGTATGGTGAAGTTCTCACACCTTTTGGAGGGAGTTCGGCGGTGGAGTTGGGTCTTTCTCTATCTCTGCATAGTTTGTCCGCTACCGGCTGCCTATTTTCCAAAATAACTTTTTGGGAGAGTGGAAAAAGCTTTCCTTTTATTTTTTGGTTTTTGTTTTCTCTAAAAGTAGTCATGTGCATTTTTGCTGTCACCAGACTAGTTTGGTGGGGAAGTTTTTGGAAGTAGTTTTTTGAAGGTCTTCTTGAAATATGGTTGAAAAAACATGTTGGTCAGTTATTGAAGCCGTGGGATATGGGGGGAAAAACATCATGCAAGTCGCAGGGTATTTTTCATTTTTTTTTCAAAGCATAAGAAAAAACTAGGCTTACAAACATGGGAATCAAAGTAACTCATAAGGGGCAAAGTATTTTGATTAGTTTCGAAAATTAATTGATAATTAGAATAAGAATCACAAAAATGGAAATTTTAGAAACTCAGTTTTTCAAGTGGAAAATGAGACAATCTATTCTTGTCACACCTAAAACCGAAAAGATAGTATGCATCAGCAAACGCAAAGTGTGAATTTTTTGTGGTAATGCAAGTTTTTTGCTTATTTAACACGTTTACGCCGGGGTGACCCACCGGTGGGCCACGCTAGATTGTCTCATCGGGCAGCCCACCGGAGTAAAAACTGGTAACAAATAAATTTAATTTTTTAGTTTTTTTCCGGAAATAATAAAAATCCATAACTACCAATTGTTTTTAAAGGATGCAATTTTTATATTGAATTGCTTCTTCGCCGTGATAAATCAGAGATGCCAACTTGCTCCGGACAGCAATTAAATATTTTCGAGTGGTAGTTTATTAATGTGCGAATCTTGGTTTAATAAATTCAATTTATTAGGTTTTCATCTACCACTATTTCTAAATAATTCAAAGGCTTATAGTATTCTCCACTTTATTATATTTAAATCATGCAGCACGGTTTTAAAAGTAAACATAATTGGTCAAATGTTTGCAAATTTTAGCATGTAGTTGTTTACCGTTTTTTAAATTATTATGGAGCGTCCGGAGCAGTTGGCATCTATGATAAATTTCCTTACAGTGAATTGTTATTGTTGAGAATAGATTAACTCCTCCCGAATATTATCTAATATTGAAATAGTTCTTCTACCAGTATTTTCTCTTTTCCGTCCAGCTTTCAGGCGCAACACCCGGCGTGAACGTGTTAAAGCATCCTATAGTTTTCCTTTAAGATGTGACAACTGCAAAAAATAGGATTATTTTTTCATTTTTTGTCCAGTCGAAACTTTTTTTAAATTTAATTATTTTTAGTTTCGTGTTTGATATTTGTTCGATATCGGAAAGTTGTCTTGTAAGCAAATATTTAAAAAACAATTGTAATTTGAATTATATTTTCATACATTAGCATTCATATTTTAGTTCTTAGTTTAGTTTACTAGTTCATATTTTAACATTCTATATGGTCCAAAAGTTGTAAAGATTGATAATAATTCCCTTTGATGGTAATACCGCAAGCTACCTTGGCTACATCAGACTAACCAGACGCGCTTTAAACAAGGAAAAATTGGTTACGTCGGGCAAAGCACACACGCTTTAAAATTTATATTAAAGAGACCTAGATACATCCGTCATCAATAACTTAGATCATTAACATAAGATCGTACTTGCTGTACATTGTTGAATCCATGAGCAAAATTTTAATTTCGTTAATACCAAAACTATCCATCACATCAGTTCATCTTGAAGCTATGGAATCTTGCTTCATGCATATGAATAATATAACGGACCTAAATTTTTCATCACCTCTCAACAAGGTGTGGAAAAACATCAAATAATTTTGATATCGTTGTTACCATGGTTTTTCCTTGTTTTATTTTTCACCTTTGTTAATTTTCCCATTTTCTGTCGTTGCGCTTTCTGATTCAAATCCGGTTTGTTTTTTTCATTTTCGCCTGGCAAATCTTTCAAATACAAAGTCTTGAGGGAAACTTACTTTTAAGCATTCGAAACAAGTCGACCATTTCACTTTTAAAATTTATGAAGCAAATGATATTTTTACATTATCAAGTATGTCTGTCTACTTCAGTATCTTAGGACTTTTTATTTAAAACTAAATTATGTGTAACATAACTATCAATAATGATTTTAACTTCTAGGTTTCTTAACACGGCAATTTTCTCTGCGAGTAAATGTTTAAAAGCTATTGAATTTCTTGCTTTTCGGTTTTCAAAATTCAGTTTATTAGAAAGAAGTATAAAATTTGCATATCAATTTTTCATGTTTTGAATATTATTTATTTCAAGCTATATAAAAAAAGGAAAAATGAAGAACGCATTAAAAATTATTTACTGGGAGAACGAAATATTTCATTACTGATAAGAATGATTATATTTTTTAAATCAATATGCATATTCGCAAACTTTATTTGAATATTTATCAATAAAAATCAGACTATTAAGTGGTAATTTTTTTAATAAATCAAGCATTTATACAATAGTTAGTATTCAAAATGCATCGTAAATTTTTAGTTACTTTTGATACTAGATGCTAATCATGCTTTTAAATAAATACGTTAAGATTTTTATTTTATTTATCTATAAATTTGCTATTTAGGTAGTAATATTTGAATAAAATGAATATTTCTATACTTCTTTTCAGTCTAAGGGGAATTGATTTGAGATATTCTGACTAGTGTAGTTAGTGTAAGTTTTTAACGTAATCATAATCATCATTATTCATCAGCCTCACAACACTAGGAAACTGTTTACATCAATATATGTTGTTATAATTTTACGCCTGGTCGAATTAATTAATGTTCAATAATTACTATTAACTTATACCCATTCTTAAAGCTGCAAATAAATTTTTTTTTAAATATTCATTTCACGTGTTGTTTTTCCAGTAAGATCTTTAGTTCTTTTCTCAATAGGTCAATATACTTCTCTAAAAATTTTAATTTAAATAGAATAATGCTGTATCACCAATAAAACTGAGTTAAAAAATAAACTTACTCTATATTAAAAAATACATCAACTATTTAGGAAAAGGTTCAAAGCTGAAAACAAATATTATTTTCGTTAATAAAAAAAACTAATAAAAAATTAAATAACATTACGCACTCTCATTATATTAGTTTGTGCAAGCTTTGAACATAATCCTAATCATTACTAGGAATCTTAATCATCAGCACAACATCACTAAGAAACTGTTTACTTTATATGTGTTGTTATAATTCATTAAATAATTGCAAATAAAAAGCAATTTTAATTTATTATTTTTATTTTGCGTGTCGTTTTCCAGTAAGCTCTTTAAATTCTCTTCAATGTGATCCGATATCTTTCTTTAAATATTTCAATCTAAAAAGAATATTATTTTATCATCAATAAGATTTAGTTAAAAATTACACTTATTCTTTATCATAAATCACATTAAATATTGAGGAAAAGGTTAAAAGCTAAAACAATTATTACTTTCTTAAATAAAAAAACTCATAAAAGTTAAATTCATCACTTTTAGCACTAATTAAGCTACTTTAATAACACAAACCACGATTAGTCTCCTAATTAATTACGTACTCACATTACGAGCTCGATCTTGTCCAAAACGGGGTAATTTCGCAAAAGCACACGTAGTAACAGACATTAATGATCATTACACTCTCATTAACTATTAGATTCCCGTTTATTCTATTAAAGCAAAAACTTTTAATGACTCTCAGGTATAAAGACCATCTCACCATTTCTCGTTATATTTTTCCGCGTGTTTTAATTCAATCAGTGCCCCCTTTTTTTAATATTAAAAAAAAAAACAATATTATTATTCTAAGCTCAACAGAAAAAATATGGGGCTTACTTAAAAACTTTGTCTTGACGAATTAAAATCCTGTTAATGGCGACAAAATTTAAAGCAAACACGACTTTTTTTTCCGTCTTTTGTGGAAGAGTTGAAAGATAATAAAAAATATGAGGTAAAAAGCACCCGTCGGCTCGGGTCTTTTTTGATAAGGCAAAACAAGTCTTTTAGAGCTGGTAAAAATTATACAAGCTTTCAGGTCGATACCTTAGTATGATGTATTTAAAAAAAGTGCACTAAGGTAATTTTCATCTTTTTATGGCGGTAAAGCTCAAGAGCTCTCATAAGTAGAAAAGAAAAAAAAAGAGAGGGTCGGGAGTTATTGTTAGAGGGTTGCGGCGAAACCATCTTCTTTTTTTTTCATTTAAAGTTTTTTAATACCCTCAAAGAGCCGGAGTTAAAGTCTTTTTCTCTTATTTACTTTCCACTGTGGAAGAAATTAAGAATGAGTAGATGTAAAGTGGGGGTGTAGAGGGGATCGCTGAGTGCAATTGTAAGAAACAACAACTTACAAATGCGCAACTGTTATGGAAACAATTTTTTTTTGCCTCTTCCCAATCTAAGAAGTGGTGAAGAAAAAAAATATTTTAAGTGAATTTGCGAGGATATGAAAAAATTATGAAAAAAGGAAAGTGGAAAGAAAAGAAAGAAAAAAGTAAAACAAAAAAAAGAAAGGAAGAACAGAGGTTGACACTGTGTCCCCTTCATATATTCTTTTCAACCATTTTTTCTGTTAATTATCTTAGGGTCGTGGGGGCTTAAAAAAAAGCGAAAATGGAAAAGAAAATTGCGGTACGTTTCACTATAGATAAGAGGCAGTCTTCAAAATGTAGCATATTTAACGTATTGATCTAATTGATTCTTGCACAACCCTCGGGCAAGGGACTAATAGGATCCTCTATTTATGTGGGAAAAAGATGTTGGATTTTTTGGGGTCCAATATGTTATGGGCCTCTCTTATGGTAGGGAGGGGGCAATAAAGCCTGCGAGTGTTTTTGCACGACATTCACCCTACTCTCGCCTTTTTTTTTTCATCAGTTCACTTCATTTCCTTTGTCGAATGCTTTTGTTATTTTTCCTTCGGTATATCTAGTTTTCAATAATAATACTGTTTGGTTTAGAAGTGGAGAGTGAGGTTAATTCCACTACGGTCAATTCTTAATTACTCAGATTACTTACTTTGTTGAAAGAGAAGTTCAAAAGATTCTTTTTCTTTAAGAACAATTCTTTTCGTTTTTCTTTTTTTCTTTTTTTTTTCTTTCTTCCATAAGGGATCATCTTTGAAATGTTAATGGAAATGTATTCCGTTAAAAGAAAAGATTGAAAAGAATGATGTTTTTTGAAGGAACAAAAAAGAAATGAAATGAAAGTCAAAAAAGAGAATTATTATGCCGAGAATTAAAATTAAAATAATAATTGGTAAATTGATTAAATTTACCTGGCTACAAATCGTTGCAACAACAAGAAATAAAATCAAATTTCTTGAACAAATATATTAGTCCTTAGGCTTCTCTTCTTAAATTACTTATGCAACAAAGTATAAATAGCAAGGTTCTGCTGATTCAAATTAAAATTATCAATAATATACTTTGTTCGTCATTCTGAATGGAGTTTTTATTAGTAGTTTGTAGTTGCTATGCAAATATTCAAGTTAAAACTTGTTTTTAACAATTTCTTTTATTTAAGATAGACACCATATAAATATAATTCAATCTATATATTGGAAAAATTGTAGCTTCTTAAAGTGAACACTATAATATAATATTTTTAAACCTTTACTTTCACTATTTCCTCAGTAACAAGTTGGAAATAAAAGTCTGTTCATAATAAAATTGAGTATATTGATCAGTCAACTTTTCAGAAGTAAATTTTTTAAAGCTTTTCCCTACCCAGCATTTTATCACTTTAAATAAAATAAGAAAACTTGGCTTGTTGAGCAAGAAAACCAGGTCTGACTGAATTGAGAATCCAATGTTAATATGTTAAATTTTAATTCTCAATTTATGTTTTCAATCCTTTAAAATTATTACTTGATTGTTTTCTCAATATTTTTAAATGATAACTTTATAAAACTCATGGAAAATATATAGATAAAGGAACCGAAAAGAAAAAGTAGCAAAATTATCACAAAATTATCACTCAATTTACTCATATATATATATATATATATATATATATATATTTTATCACGTATCAATATATATATNATATATATATATATATATATATATATATTTTGATAAAATCAAGAATTGAGTTTACTTTTACACAAATAACTCAATAAATAACTATTATATCTTACATACATTGAATCAGTAATATTATGTTACTTCATTGGAATTAAACTTTTAAGCATTGAGAATGATATTCAATGAAAATATTTTATTTTGTTCTTAAAATATAATACAAATTTCATAACTGTTAGCAAAAAAAAATCATGAAAAGTGTAAGACATTTCAGACTAAATAAATAATTAGAAATTGTTGCATATTCTCTTCTTAGTGAATAAGTAAAATATTATCTTAAGAGTATACTTAAAAAAAGGTACGTTTTGCATTAGTTAATTGTCGAGTTTCAATTGCTTCCCAAGTATATTCCAACAAATTAAAACCATTTTTTTTTGCGAAAACTATTTACAACTTTTCTTCAGCAAAGTACTTTCTAGATTATTTTTTTTCAACTAAATGTTTTTTTTTATCTGTATTTCTTCCACTATATAAAAAAAGAGCAAACTTTAATTTATAACTCCTTGTCCCCAGATATTTATTTGAGAAAATAATTCACGAAACTACTTCAATAACTAATTAAAAACTAGAAAGAAAAAAAATATTCACTCTTTATTGTTTTTAATTTACAAGAGTTGCTTATGATTATTCTTTTAGCAACCATTTATGATTCTATAAACTTTTATTAAAAAATCAGAAAGATAAAAAGGGGGGACAGTCAGGGAGTTTTTTGTTCACTTGAAATCAACTAATTCCGAGGAATTTAATTTTTTTTGTGCATCAATTTAAGAACATAGCCTTGAGCTTATGCTATTATATGTCTCATTCTTAATTTTACAGACCAAATAAAAAACGTTTAACCTTTTTTTTCGGTCATATCATTTCATTTTTTCCCTTATTAAATAAAACAAATGAAATGATTTGTCGAACAGGGGCTGTGTTTCTGTCTAATTTACTCTAGCGGACAGGGTTGTTTGTGCCTCAGGGACGAGACGTGTTCAAGGGGTTCACCCAGGAGTGCTTTTCATGAAGGCCTTAGGGCCAAGGGTCCTTCATGATTGGAAGAGCTCCACCCCATACCCCACCCCTGTTCTGCACTCCAACGACGAGAAGACAAATTTGCTATTATTCCTGCTTCTAGCTCTCTATTCTCGTCTGAAAATGAGGACAACAGACTTACACAGAGTAATAAGAATCTTCAAGCAAACGAGTCAACTATCGTTTGGAGAATATTTCTGAAGGGCGATTCGAATATTTTTATTATAATTATATCAGCTAACTTTACTCGAGTAATCTCATTTTACGGATATTTGGTCTAGAATTGATATGTATTATTTGAAAACATACATGATTGATGATAGATGATGAAAAGGTATATGATATAAAATTTTTTATTATTGTTGATATAATATCAACAATAATAAAATTTTTTATATCATATACCTTTTCATCATCTATCATCAATCATGTCTGGAGACTGAAACATATGTGTGCAGGAGAATACAGAAAGAGTAAAACACAAGGGGGGGGGGTAATTTACATCCTTGTATGTAGGTTCCGTAATATAAGATTACATATATTAATTTTAAAAAAGTAGAGAAATATAATGTTTCCGTCAATTAAATAAAATAACTGAATCATCAAAAGTATAGCTTTAAACTAAATATTCTATGAAACTGTGCTCCCAAGTGCATAATTTTCTATTAAATTTGAGACTTATAACAAGATTTATTCGAAAAATTAATTGGTTTGTAAGTTAATTAAAATACTGCTTAATTTAATTATTAACAAAACGTTTTGACAATAAAAATATTTGATAAAAATTTCATGGGATATTTAAAAATCTTTAATGAATTGCATTAAAAATATATTTTTAGAAAATGCTACTAAATATTTGTTCGTAAAACAATCAATTATAATTTTTCTTATTTAACACAGTTTTGAAAGTATATAAAAATGGAATAATGTTGAGAAATATTTTACGATTGAAGTAAGATATGCGTGATGATTTTTTTCTTCATTTTTAACATTTAGTTTTCTTCGTTTATAGCTCTGAAGATTTAACTTCTATGGATTGGTTTATTTATATTTTCTCTTGCGTAATCAGGATTACTTTCTCTTTCATAATAACTAGTATTTTACTCGCACATCATTTAACCATTATTTAACTCTTACATAATTTAACCATTATTTAACTCTTACATAATTTAGCCATTATTCAACTTCTGCATTATTTAACCATTATTTAAGAATTGCATTAACCATTAAAGAAGAATCTAAAACCAAAATTATTTAACCATCTCGTGACTAGAGATGCAATATAAGCGTCATTAAAAACATGCTCAGTCTTTTAATGGAATTTGGAGCAGGAATAATGTTATTTAATGGAATTTGGAAGCTATTACAATACCGGAACAGTCTGGAACAAAACTTTCATATCGTTGCTGTATTAAGTTTGAGAATAACGAAAATTCTATTTCTCAGTCAAGGTTTTATTCTTCTTTTATTTCTTCTGTTACTAGAAAATATTACTTTTACCAGAAAGTATTACTTTTCTTAGAAATTACTACTTTTACTTAAAAAAAATTGTTTAGAAAAACATTGTAAAGCCCTTCTTTTTATGCATGTTAGATGAAATTTTCCAAAAATGATTAATTTTGACTAATTAACAGTTAGAATCAATTTTGCAATTTTTAAAAATGTATACAAATTTTTGGTAAATTTTGGTAAATATGTAAGAATAGTTTTAAAGGAGCAATTTAGGAAGATTATTGCAGCAATCGTAACACCAGATTAAATTATAGTGTTCCTAAAATAACAGAATCCTGCCTAATAAAACACCTTTTGCTCTGTTTACTACTGATGGCAATGAATAAGTGCTGTTTAAGTGAAAATAAACGAAGTTTTTCTAAAAATTAAAATTAGTAAAAAATTTTAAAATGTATTTTATTAAAGAAATTTTTTCTTTTTAAATGTACCAAATTTCGAAATTTGATCTTAACTCTTCATCAACAGTGTATAATTTTAAAACAGCTCAAAAGGGATTTTTGAAATAACGATTATTTAAGGTAGGTTATTGCATTACCTGCATTAAAAGGTATCTAAAAGATAAAACTTTTGAATGAGGGACTAAGGATATTAACCAGATACATGAAATTTTACAGCTAACCAGATATATGAAATTTGAACAGGTATACACGTATAAAAAAAAACGCTGGTAAAATTATCGTACTGTGCGGTAATGAAGCTTCTGGTAAAATAGAAACCATAATTCTGGTGATAAAAACAAAATATGTAGAATTTATAAATAATTTATTTGGTATATTTTCTAAACGTATGGTAACGGTTTACTGGAAACTCTGGTTCTTTAAATTACAGTTCTTACAACCGAAAATTTCTAAAAAATACAAAACTGAAATATAAATTTAACCGAATGAATGGATTTTATGTAACACTGATAGAATTTTCATTCTAAAATTATGGCAAATTAACTGGTAGTAGTCTGTCCATCCAATTAACCGTAAAGTTTACGGTAAAGAACAATTTTTGTACCTTGAAACCATTTACAACTAATATGGTTAAAAAACCATACATGCAAAACTAAACGTGTTTTTAACCGTTTACAACTAGCAGGGTTTCAAAACCGTAGGAAAGAAATTTAACTGATAACTCTTCATTCAAGCACGGGACCTTTCTGAAGTGAGTTCAGCTCTCTGACTAACTATTAAATAAATTGCTATTTAACCATTTTTCCAAATAAATTTTTAACAGTACATGTTCTAAGATATCATGATAAAATTGCCAAGCTCTTTCTTATACACATTTACTAAATTTCATCACATACTATAACATTATATTTCATGGTTAATTCAACCAAAATCACCACCAGTTCAAATTCGGTAAAATTTATCGATCTTTTCTGAGATCCCATAGAGCCAGAAACATTGCAAATTTAACCATATTCTGGTAGTTTTGATAATTTTTTTTTCTCAGCATGCAAAAGTATTTTCTTGTAATATCAGCTATTCCCATTTATTGCACATCCTATCTTAACAGGTATCTAGAAATAGAACTTCATAAAAAGTTAGCAGAAAATAAATTGACCTCATACAAAAATATCTCTTCATTTTCGTTAGATTCCCCCAAATTTTCCAACTTTGCAAGAAACAGCAGATGTTATTATTAAAAATACGCACTCGTTAGCTACACCAACGCTGGTCAAACGTTCTCATAATAACATAAATCTTTTTTTTCCTCATTTTCTATAGCATTCGGTCACAGTTAACAGCATTCGAACAAATTACTCAATCCCGAAAGTACCACCTCAGATTTCGGCCAGTGGCTACGTTTCGCAATTAGAGGACCCTCCGTTCTTCCTCTTAACGACCCATAACCAGCAATTAACGAGAGCCTCTCGCTGACCACTAATCACACTTCGGCCAGCGCTTTTCTCTCGGAAATCCCCCCTCTCCCTGCTTTTACGGAGAAGTAGAAATGAATTTAGGGGCAGAGGGGCAACGAATAAAAATAAAGAAGAAATGAAATATATAAAAGAAATAACTTTTCCCCTTGTTTCAGCAGATGAAATGACCCCCTTATTACTGTCACTTCTGTGCCCCCCCCCCATAGAAAGTCTTATTTTCATGACCATTAGGGTGTTTTTTTGCTGGCTCAGAACTCGTTTTTCTTGTGCTCGTACAAAAGAAAAGATCCAGAGTTGCATAAAAATTATGCCTTTCCGAAAAAAGATATTTGAAATAAATTAGGAATTTCTGAGGGTTATAATAATATATTAGAATGAAATGATACAATTGTGTGTGAGGGATTTTCTTCTTTGTGCTTTTTTACTTTACTTTTTAAATAAATTTAAGAAATCTTGGTTATTAAATTTTAAATAAATAAGTTCCATTGTTCGGTTTTAATTTCTATGATAGAAAAATCAGCATGAATGTAATAAATAAATATCATATACGACTAAAAATTTACATCGAAAACTTTAGATAAGAGTATTCCTTAACTGATGTGCTATTTTTTACACTTGTTGTTCCAAACATATTTTTCTCTTCCATCTCAAAAACGTTCTAAAAAGTGAATTCAATCACTTCTCGAATCAAAACAAATTCCAGCAAAAATTTTCCCTGAGAACTATACTTGATAGTACACTGTAAAATAATTATGGTACAAAGTACCGGCACTTTGGATGCATCGTCCTTAAAATCTATTTTATCGGAAAATCAGCTTTTACGTAAAATATTTTACAGTAATTTTTACAGAATTATTTATTTAATTGGAAGGTTTCAGTTTAATTGGAATAGTTATCGTTAGTATTACTATAAAAGTACGGTATATCAGATTCATTGT
The DNA here is from genome assembly GCF_043381705.1 of Parasteatoda tepidariorum. Lineage (NCBI taxonomy): Eukaryota > Metazoa > Arthropoda > Arachnida > Araneae > Theridiidae > Parasteatoda > Parasteatoda tepidariorum. The sequence goes on along the minus strand of NC_092212.1, from coordinate 28,469,443 downwards.
TCCATAGCATGTTCCGGTAAAATAGATTCTACCGTAAGAAGTACCAGTAAACGCACTCTGAATTTTGATACTTTTTACCGTAAAGCCCATACCTTAATATAAACTTTTTACAGTAAAATCCTATATTCTCACACCATAATAATATTTCAGCATTAATGCAGTTCTAATAACAATTTCATGAAATATTCATGAATGGTTTAGTTTGTTAAATAAAGCTTAAATTTTTGTAATAGGAATCGTTCCAAGTGTAGCTAACTTCAACGAAAGTTGATAAGAAGTTTCTTATTGAAATTTAAAACTAGTTTCTCTAAAGAAATTCTTGTAAACAAACAATTAGTTTATAAAACAACGAGAAATTAATTTGAGAAAATAAACAATAAAAAGAAATCTGCTTTGTCCTTTTGCCCTTATTAAAAGACAGATAACAGCGAAAGTTCTCAATAAGCCAAGTACAACGTCAATCACATATCAGGAATCAACAACTTCCGTCATTATTTATAGAAGCAAAACTCAGATCACAAAAACGAGTCACTATGTTAATAACTCTGAGAGTCAGTTGTCATTTGAAATAGGATTGCAGCAAAAGTTGCTGTTAAAAACTGTACTTAGTTGTACTTAGTTGTACTGTGTTGCTTCCCTACATGAGAAGACAGTTTTGCATCTTAAGGAATTATAAAATACAAGACAGAATAAAATATAGTCTTATTTTTATAGTTCTTTAAAGACTATCTATGTTTCCAGACAATAAAATTATTCCAGAATTGATGCAGTTCTAATAACCTTTAGATGAAATATTCGGAAATTCATTAAATAATATATAGTTTTGTTCGCTAAATAAAATTTTATTTTTTATATCAGGAATTTTTAAAACATTAACTAACTTTATCGAGAGTCGTTAAAAAAATATTCTGATTGAAATTTAAAATTAATTCCACTGTAGAATTTTTTGAGATGAATAGCAAAAACAATTGGTTTATAAAACGACGAGAAATTAATTTATGGAAGGAAACAAATCTAAAAACAAATCTGCATTCATTGCGAACATCTTTTGCCCTCATTAAAAGGCAGATAAACAACGAAAGTTCTTCTCCAAAAACAAGCCCAAAGTACAACGTCGATTTTATATCAAGAACCAACAACTGCCATCATTATTTATAGTTGCAAAACTTGGATCACAAAAACGAGTCGCCATGTCGACAACTCTGAGAGTTAAATCACTTGTCGATTCACATCGGATTGCAGCAAAAATTTTTGCTAGAAGGTGTACTTTCTGGGATTATTTCCAAACATGACAGGAGAGTCTTGTATTTTATAGAGAAACTCTCAAGAAGAGGGAAGACAATTAGAAGCGATGTTCTCGACTGAGGAACACACTGAAGAATAATTCACTTATGGAGGGTGTTTCGGAGAAGAAAACGTTCGAAGAGGATCTTTTTTCCTTTTTCCTGGTTCAGCTGGAAGAATTTAGAACTTGTCCTGGTGTAGAGAAGTGATTGAAAAGTGGGTGGAGGGTCGGAAGCTGATTTCGTCTAAATTGAGGCAATTAGGAGAACAAAGTGCTTCCTGATGCAGTTAGTTTGTGCGTATCTGATGCTCTGTTGTTACAGAATGCCACGTGTTTGGTTTTGGTAAAGTTTGTCTTAAACTTGCACTTTGTTTATTAGTTAAGCTTTAACTATTATTTTAGAATTCAGTTTAGGTAAAGGTTTGTCCACGGAAATAATGAATCAAATATTTTTTCGTTTCACTGATTCTGCTCTTATAGATTACGTAATATATGGAATCTCTTCAAAAACTTTAACTCCACATGAAATCTACATATTTAAAAAAAAATTTTCAAGAAAGTTCATGCATTCAGTATAGAATTTTCAGAGAATAATATCTTAAATAAATATAAAAAGTATCGTGGAATTAAAATGCATATTTTTTTAAAATTAGCCTAGTTTTTCCAATGTAATAATATATAATACCTACTAGAAATATATAAATGCCTCTTTATAAGGAAATGACTGCGCATGTACTTTTGATTTCTAAAGCTAAACAATATTTCAAAACTTAATTAAAATTATTAAACTATCATATTTTACTCAGTTGACAAGGTATGTTATACAAAATAGTGAAATGTAAGAAAACGCATAAATAAATATATATATATATATATGTATATATATATCTA
>NC_092212.1:28365153-28467198 GCF_043381705.1 Parasteatoda tepidariorum | reverse complement strand
TTAGAGATGAACTCTGCACATTTAGAAAAAAATTTCACGAAAGTTCGTGCATTCAGTGCAGAATTTTCAGATAATAATATCTTAAGTAAATATAAAAAGTATCGGGGAATTTAAATACACATTTTTTAAAAATTAGCCTAGTTTTTCCAATATAATAATAAATTATACCTACGAGAAATATATAAATGCCTCTTTATAAGGAAACGGCTGCGCATGCATTTTTGATTTTTAAAGCTAAACAATATTTCAAAACCTAATTAAAATTATTAAACTATCATATTTTAATCAGTTGATAAGGTATGTCATACTTGGTGTGTATGAGGTAACAGTATAATTTAAGATAACAAATAAAAATAAAAAACATTAGGTATTATGCATAATAGTGAAATATAATGATGCGGAAATCGCATAAATATTCATACTTTATCAAACTTTTTGGAGTAACTTCTTTTAATTCTTTATAATTATTTAATGTCTTATAAAAACATAATTTTCATATATATATATATATACAAAAAAACACAAATAATTAGATTTATTTAGTAATTTTGAAAATTGAGGGGTAGCTATCTACATTTTACCTAAAGTTCATGTTCATACTCAGTAATTTTGCTATTAAACGGTTCGGATAATAAATTACATAAATTTCCATCTGCATCCGGTGAGACACTCGCAAAAAAGTTACTGATCCATAACAACCTCAAACTTCACAATATTCACTTAAACGTTTGTATCCAGTTCTATTTTTTAAGCCGCATTTTATCATTTTATATAATGAAAAATTAAATGGATTTCAGCATTTAGTTAGTAATTTACAATTCATAAATATTTTTCTTAGAAGTTTCCCAGCAATAATAAAACTAAAGAACATTTTTTTTCCTGTTGCATGAGCTTTTTTTTTAAACATCAATCGGGTTCTCGTCTCCGAGCCACAGTTATTCTTTTAAATGACATTTTAAGTTTATATTTTGCGGAAGTGCACAAGTTTAAAAACGTTATATTTAACACGGGGGTCCCAAAAATTGTTTCAAGAAAACTTATGAGTGAGGTACATTATCAGAATTAATCAGGAACCCATAGCCAAAATTGTCATCGTACGTCACTAGAGACCCTTTTCTATTGTAAACTGTTCCTCTGTGTTCTACTGAACAGGTTATGATAGGATAAGCGCCTCTAGCTGTGTATTATGACATTTCCGCGAATGGGTGCCAATGCAATTTTAATCTTGATTATATACCCTAACTCCCCTGTAAGTTTGCCTCAACATTTACGTGGCCATCTGTATCATATCATATTACCAAATGTAACATTTTTAAATCTGTACATTTTGGTAAAAAATAGACTAAAAATGTCATTTAAAAAATCTGACGCTTTAGGAGCAAAGCTAATTACAGATTTGAAATCCCTACACCCGAATCAGGCAAAATCAAGTATTTGTAAAAATGCAACAATTTTTTTTCCAGAGTCTCAATTTTCTCCTCTCTAATCTATATAAATAGACTCATTAAGTCTACGTTAAAATAAAAGGAAAATTAAACTAAAAATTTTAGTGATTAAAAGGTGGCATCAATCAAAAATTTTGCAAAAAAAGTTTACAAATATTTTAAATTAATTATATATAAGTCATTAAAATATATTAAAAAAATGACAAAAGTGGCATCCAATTTATTTATCGTTTCTGAGGTCTTTGATAAAAGTTAATGAATAAATTACATGGAAGAAAAACATCGATGAATTTATGGAATTTTACTTTATGCCATCGTTAATTTTCATTAAATTATTTTTGAAAAATAATAAAAATGAATTATAGAACAAAAGAAATAAGGAAAGATTGGGATGAAGCATTTTAAGGATGTTTCTTTTTATTGAAATATTTTAGGCTCCCTTTAAAAATATTTATATACTGAAAGAAGAACTTAAATCAATGAAATTAATTTATGGTTCAGAAAAGTAATGAACAATCAAATCCAAGCATTTAAATTTTATCTATTTTGAAAATAGTTTTTGCCTCTAAAAAAATATCAATCTTGAAATACTGTTCGCAACTGTTGAAGGAATTAGTTTTGGTTTTAAAGGAATTAAATTACTATGAATTAATTTGTTTCATTTTAGTTGTATGAAAAGTTATCAAACAATAAAATTCATAAATCTGTTTATTTGCGTGATGAATCCGATGAATTAATTCAAAAATAATTAGTAGATTAACTTCAAAAGTAATTATAATATTTTTTTCTCAGTTTATTCCGCATACATTCTGAACTTATTATCTGTCATTCTACAGTTAAATACATGCGGAGTTAAGTTACCGAAACAAGTGATAACAAATTTTAAATATTTCAAATTAATTATATATGATAGGTTATTAAAATATATAAAAAAAACAAAGGTATCATCAAATTTATTTATCATTTCTGAGCTCTTTGATAAAAGTTTATGAATAAATTATATAGAAGAAATGCATCTAACTAATTACGGAGTATTATTTAATACTATTGTTAATTTTTAATAAATTATTTCTGAAAATAATGAAAATAAATTTTGGCATAAAACAAATAATTGAAGGAGTTAAATTCCTATGAATTAATTTGTTGAATTTTAGTTGTATTAAAAGTCATTAAACAATAAAATTCATAAATCTATTTATTTGCGTGAGGAATCGGTTGAACTGTTTTGCAAATATTTAGTCGATTAACTTCAAAAGTAATTATAATATTTTTTCCCGGTTTATTCCGTGAACATTCTGCACTTATTATTTGTTATCCTACACTTTAAAATATGCAGAGTTCTATTACTGAAAAAAGTGATAACAAATTTTAACAGTTGAAAACGATTAAGTTAATAACTATATTTAAAAATAAAATCTCAATATTTAAAATTTTTAAAAATTACTAGTATGTCCTAAAACGGACAAAATCTTACAAATTAATTAAATAAAGAAAAACACATCTAAAAATATATTTAAAAATAAAATCTCAATATTTAATAGTTTTAAAAAGTGCTGGTATGTTCCTAAACAGAAGAAATCTTACAAATTAATAATTAAAAAAAAGCACATGCAGAAATGTATTTAAAAATCTCACTCTTTAATAATTTTAGATTTCATAGGTATATTGCTGAAATAAATAATTTTAAAAAAATCAATATTAATTAAAAAAATTATTTAATTTAAAACAATTAGCTTAATTTATATTTAAAAAAAAATAAAGAATGAACCCTTACATAATTATAATGAAAAATCGAATTTCATTCTAAATAATTTTCGACTCGACAGGTATATTGCCAAAACGATAGATGTAAAGTTAAGTAAGAAAAGTAACAGTAATTAGAGAAGTTATTCCATTTTAAACAGTTTAACTATTTGAAAATTTAAAAAAATAAAGAAATAATCAGTGCATAAATGATTTGAAAAATTGAATCTCATTCCTCAATAATTTTCGACTCTACAGGTATGTTGCCACAACGACAGATGCAAAGTTATAAAAAAAATAAACAGATGCGTTTAGTCACCCTAATCACGTTTGAGACCGGTATTTGACATTTCATTTTAAGGCCTTATGTCGCTCTGCGCGTGCTAGTGTCAGACAGATATGGGCTGCGCAATGTTAACACTTGGCTCAATTACTACAGCCGGCAGGGCGTGATGACCATAGAAGTGGCAGGGGGAAAAGGAACCCATACAAGAGATATGCGTGGGTGTGATGAGGGGGAAGGCAGGTGAGTGTACAGAATGAGATCAATTACATCACGAAACAAAGTTCCCTTTTTATTCCTAACGGGACAGCTGCAGTCGCTTCCGGTACCAGTTATGGACATTAAAAAAGTATGCACTGGCAATATTGTAATACTTTTTTTACTGCAGATTGGCAACGAGATTGCGTTTTATGATTTTGTTTTATTTTGATCCTATGAAAGAGTTAATAAGTAATGTATTTAAAAGGCTGCTTACAGGTGTGATAATTACGTAGCATTGTTTAAAAAATAATAATTGGTTCCTGTTCTGGGAGTCTGAAAATAATGCTTTTTTTTCCCCTCTTATATCGAGTTTACTTAACATTAATGTAAGTTGTAATTTATTGTTATACATTTAAACATAAATGGATTTAAATTCTTACCAAGCTCACAATTTTGAATTTAAATAAATAAAGAAAAAGAGATTTACGTTTAAGATAGCATTTCTTAATTGCTTCTATTAGCCATTTAAATAAAATTGCTGCAAGTTACTATTTCCAGATTATAAAGCGCAAAAAAAAAAATCGCAAACAAGCAAATATATACAAATAATAATAATATATATAAAAATATGTACAAACAAATAATAACAATAAAATGGCAAACAAAATATCTTGTATGCACCTATCTTAAAGAAAAATTTAATTTTTTAATGTTAACTATTTTACTAAGCATTTCATTCATACCACGCAGTTTATTCATTATTTTGAAAAATATTTCAAAATGCGATGTCTGAATTATTTTGAAAAGCAATGTAAGCCTAAAACTATTTACGAGTTTGTTACATTGCTCAAAATGTGGTATATGCTTAACATTAAAAATGTGCAACCTTTATTTTAAATCTGCAACTAATTCACTCCGTACAAGATTTAAACTATTAATTTAAAAAATTATTCTATATGTTTTATATAAATTCTTTGATTACAATTTAAATGAAATTATTACATCTTTTAATAATATTGAGTTGTAATGTAAATGTGAAAATTGTACATGTAATTTAAAACGTTTGCTTAAATTTATGTTAAAAATATAAAAAATTTGAAATAATTTTTTTTTCAACTTTTCCATTTAATAATTTAAATAATTATTTTTGATGGTGGAATATTTACATTTCTTGGAAAGCAATATAAATAAAATTATTACATTAAATAAAATCTGATTGAACAAAAATCAAAATATTAAAGGGCTTATAGAACAATAAAATGTTTATGTAAGAATAACTTTGAAGAAAAGAAAGCGAACTTTTAATAATAGCTATTTTTATAACTTCGCCATTTACTTCAAAATTTGCATAAAGTCATATTTTCACCACTTTACCCTCCAATGCTTTACCCAGTGTCATTCTTACCTACTTTTCGATTGATTTCCATTGACCAAAAATCTTTCATTTTAACAAAGATGTTAGAGGTTATCGGAAACCTTTCAGTTGGGGGAAGGCAACTCGCTTTTAGCTCTCTATATCCCTCACAACCTTCGCATCGATACCTCAGCAGTGTGAGGCTCAACTGATAGATTCTTCACAATGACAGCAATTGTTTGCAAACGATAACCTCAGCTCTGATAGCGATTAATCGCAGTTTAGGCTGGGATTAATTACAATGTGGTGTCGATACTGTTCTGATTATAGGAAAAAGTATCGGACTCCGGGCTCAAAAGGAAAAGCCGTTGTACATAAAAAAGTTGGGTAAACTTCTGTGGTGTGTTAATCCCATTAATTATATCACTTACGCACACATTAAGTGTTGAGATTAATTAGTGGCTTTATTTTTTATGAATATTATTTTTTTAGTCGTGATAAAAAGACATTTAAGCAAACTCTAGAAAAAAAAGGGAAAATATTTCTGCCAATATCACTTCCCGGTTATAGATTTAAGATTGTATGCTTTACTACAAGAGTCACTTTATTAATGGTACTATTACTCAGTTTATCAAAATTTATGTACACTAAAAAAATTTGTTTTAAAAGTTATTTTTTATTCTTTTTTTTTTACTTCAAGCACTAATTATATATAATATGCCAACAGAGTGGGTATCAAAATTTATATACAATGAAAAAATGTATCAAAATTAATTTTTTTTAAATTTGTGAAATGTTAATAAAAAGAGTATCAAAATTTAAATACAAAAAATTGCATCAAATTTTTCTATTCAGTTTATAGCTAATTATGTATTATGTTAACTTTTTGAAGATAGATGGATATTTTTCATTTAATTAAAAAATGTTTTTCATTAAGGCATTTTGAGTGTGAATGAATAACAAGTACATAAATGTTCTACAAGTTTTATTGAGTTGCTAAGCAAACATATGTGTATAATGTTTGAGGAATAAACTTAGATTTGATGGCATTTCTTTTCATTTATGGGAAATGTTAACGTTGTGTGACGATTATTGGTATGTTTAATTATAAACGTACATTTTGGTTTTAATATAAAATATATCGTTATGAAGATAATTGATCACGTAAACGATAAAAAATACTTTTAGAATGTTCAATATATACTAATTGCTTTAATTAAAACAGTTTTTAATTTCTTCGTCAGCATTTCATAATTATATTGCATAATAAAATATATACAGCATTTAATTTCTTATGATAAAAATTTCTATGGCTAAAGAAATTTTTTATAAAAAATTTTAAAAATGCAGTGAATTTTGTAAAAGGCTGTATATTTGATATGAGACCAAACTTTAAAACTCTAAAATGTTAATTTTTAAGGTTAAAATTTATAAAAGGAGAGATTGGAGGCTAATTACTCGTAAATTTCATTGTTACATTTTTATTTGCTCAAAACTTTTAGAGGAATAGAGAAGATAAATGCATTCAGATTACTTTATTAGTTTGAATGAATAAAGATCATTCTAATATTACAAATTTTAAACTTAAAGCAATTATAATAAAGAATATAATTAGCCTTTCACATAGCCTCACATCATGCTTTGTAAAAGGATTATAATTGTAAAATTTTTATATTCATATAAATAATTGTTTTCAATTTGAAAGAAAAATTAGACATTTAAAATATTTGTCAGTTTTCAAATTCATTCAAATTTTTATAAAGTTTGTTATTAAGTAAGTAAGTTTACAAATAGTTTAGAACTATAGTTTTGCTTCGGGGTTAAGAAGATTTAAACTTTGCTTTTTTTATAAAACAAAAGAGCCTCAAAGAACACCATTAAAAAGTCTATGAAACATTTTATTGAGTAAGAGACCGCTGAAAAACAATATACAATTTTGTCTCCTACAAATAAATACATATTACTGCCTAAATACTGATTTTATTGTTTCAAAAAAATATACTCTCCAGTAAAAGAAAACTGATTGAATAACATTGATTAACTGATGGAATAACATTGATTGAAAAAAATTTATTGGTTTAGAAATACACTCTCCAGTAAAAAAAAACTAATTCTGTAACACATTTATTGGTTAAAAGGTACTCTTTAGTGAAAATAAACTTTTTAAATAATACATTTATTGTCTCAAAAATACACTCTCCAATAAAAAAACTGATTCAATAACACAGTTATTGAATCAGAAATACACTCTCCAGTAGAAAAACTGATTCAATAACGTATTCATTGATTCAAAAATGCCCTTAACAGTCCAAACACTGATGTAATAAAACTTTTATTGATTCGAAAATAAATTTTATAGCACAATTTCTGTAGTATTAATGCATTAAAAAATTAAAAATGTATGTTTTTTTCAATTTACATTTCAGAAAAATTAGTTTAAACTTTTAATTTGTTATAATTGATTTTTGAGAGATTTAAGAGTACTTCAAGTTTCTTTTTACTGTTAATTTATGTCTATTTAATTTTAAAATGTAAGAGATGAGAAATTTCTGGTATCAAAACCTAGCAAAAGTATTTTTTATTTAATCTATATTTCAGCCAAGAGTTGTTAAAATTAAATATTATCATGGCAAAAAGTATGAATTCGTGTCAAAATTGTTTTTGTTTTTTTTGCTCTTAGTCTGATAATTTCAGAATTAAAAATTAAAGTCACACTAGTAAGCTTTATCATCTAAGAAAAATAAGTTATCATATGAAATCAAAAATAGATAATAAAAAAAATAAGAATTCTCCAAACGCTGAAGCAAAAATTCTGAAACCCTGGAACAAGTGATACAACTCACCTATTTCATCTTCAAAAAAATTGAACTCTCGATATTATAACATAAAAAAAAACGAAAAAAAACGAAAAAGCATTTTTTTCCCTGCTAACTTGAGTATATGAGGTTTCCTAGATAAACACTGTATCCATCTTTCTGAAGGCAAAATATGCGAACGAGTTGCTTTCTAGTGGGATGGAAAACGAGGGGTTGTTGTTGGGGGGAGTGGGTCATTGACTTGGAGATGAGCCGAGACCATACTTTGGGTGAAGATCTATCGTTTGAGATTGAGCTCTTTTGCTGAGAAGTTAACTTAGATGGAAATATTCTGTGATGTAGTAACAGGTGGGTGAACAGGCGGTAAATGGGGAAGTTTATTTAATGGTCTCATTTCTTGGAAAAATTTAAAACTTTAAATGGTTTTCTCTGTATGTTATTTTAAATCTTGATATAGTTTGCAACGTATACTTTTAGTTAGAAATCATAATCGACCAATTTCCTTTTTTTCTTTACATTGCCTAAGTAAAAAAATAATACAAATAATTTGACCATAGCCATTGTTATGTACTGAAAAATGGTTTAAAAATAAACTCATTGAGAGCGTTCATTGTTTAGTGTTTTGTCATTTTTATATTGTTAAAAAATCATAATAAATTTTATAATGAAGAGGGTTTAATTGATAATAATTTTAAAGAATTCCGGATAGCAAGCAACCTTGCAGAAAACGTTATATTTGCTGCTTTTTTTTAAATTGACACTATAAGGTTTAATGCTTAATCATTATCCCATACGAAACAGAGATGTTACTATGCCAATATTCTTTGTTAAGCAATTGAATAAAGACACGCATAAACCTTTGCAAAAATATATAATTTCTAATTGCAAACTTTGTTTTTGAACTTCTTTTTTCTTCTATGTGTTAAAATTCTGAAACTCAGCATTTTTTTAATGATGAGACTTCCTTAATCAGGCCAAAACTTGAGTTTTGAAATATTAAAAAAATACAAATATGCAAAAAACAAACCTGTACACAATGATGATAATAAAATCTAAGATAAACCTTGTATTTTAATTACTCTTTCTTGCCATTACATGATGTGACAAATACCTTATTTTTCAATTAAACAAAATAATGAAGCTGTCACCTTTGCCATGATTTCAGAAGGTTTCATAGCTTTGGTTTTCAAGTAGATTTAATCTTGATTTGAAAACGTTGTTTATTTAAACTTAATGCAAACGCCATTGCACGTAAACAAGCCTAGTTTAATTTAACATTGCTTCAAGCTTTCATGGTTTAATTGGTAATCATTTATAAACCTTTTTTGGGTATTGTTATGAAGGTTGCTGCTGACATAAAAATCAACCTTTCACTGTTATCTGGAAAAGAAGCCTTAATTGTCCATTTCATTAAAAATCGAAATGTAAGAAATCATAATAAAACTCAGTTATTAGAGGTAACCAATTAGAGGTATTAATGAGAAAAAATTCAGGATAATAATAACAATATAATAACCAGGTTTAAAAAAACAATAGAACAAGATGTAACAAAATTAAACAAATTGCAAGATATTACAAATCACTAATATTTTAGTAACTTTTCGTTTCAAACTGGTCTAAAATATTAATTGCAAGCCTTTTTTATTCTTTCTCACCTATAAGCTTTGAAGAATTTAAACAATATAAAAAAATTAATACAATCTAGAGAAATAATATAGATCCGAATCAAATTTATATTTAAATTTGACTTGAAAACTACTTAATTTTTAAGGCTTTAGGTTTGGTTACTTCTATGCATCTTTTTTTTTTTGCTAAATTCCCAAACTTATATTTCAGAATTAGCTATATCTGAATAAAGCAATTTCAAATTTTGTCATTTAAAGTCTGTGGTTTAATACAAAAGTTACAAATCCATAAAAATAAAAAAAACACGTAATGAACTTTAGTCTCATGAACTTTAAATAAATACTTTTATGAGATAAGAATTACATTTTCTCCCAAAAATGATATCTAAATAATTTATTCCACATAAAAGATAAAAGTAATATTATTTTGGTGAATGAAAGAGATAAAAATTGTATTATAAAATAAAACAATATTTTTCCCAAGTTTGACATTTTAACAAATAGTATGATAGAGATGTTTTATAATAAAATTGTGTTATACTACTTTGCATTTACTTTCTTTAGCTTCTTAGCGAAAAAATATAATGAAAAACTTGCTTTTTATAAAGTATTTAAAGTGCGTTATTATGAAATTCTAATGCCTTTCATGTTATTATCATGGCTATGGTTAAAATTGTTTTTTCTCTTGATACTTCATATGGGATATATACTTTATATGTCATATAAAATTGTAGAAAACGGTTTCAAAAAGTGCATTTTGACTAACAAAATTATTCTGTATATTGCATACAAATAATAATGTAAAACATACGGAAACAAGTAAAACTCAAAGATATATGTAAAAAATATCAAAATCAGGTATTGCTAAGTTGTAGAAGAAGTTTCTCTACTGAGGTAGTAGCCTAGCAGTGAAAACTATTTGGCATCTTTCGTTGGAGAAGAAAAGTGTTAAAAATGCAGGAAAATCCCGATTGAAAATTCAATTATACTTTATTATCCGTTATATCCATCTTAAACGCTAAATAATTTAAACATTTATTAATTAAGGATCCATTCCCGAAAGATTAAAAAAAGTATTTTGAATACAGTTTGTTTAATTTTAAAGAGGTTAATTTCATTTTGAGTTAAAATCTTTGTTTATATATAGTTAACTTATTTTATTAATCACTTTCTCAAAAAAAAAATTTTTTTTTGGAAATTTCAATTATTATTTAATACAAAAGTATAATTATGAAATATTTTCTAAATGCATTGAATATTTCGTGATGAATATTTGATAAGTCATTAGATAAAAACTTTATTCTATACTTCAATTTATATTATACCTTATCAAAGTATTAAACTATTATTTTAAGTTATTTTTAAACCAGTTATACATAAATATATATCTTAAAGAAACGATTCTTTCTTCCAACTTTAAAAGGAATGAGCGTGAGATCATTTATTAACGCAATACATTATTAGAAACTATCTTCCATAACAAGTTAATAGAATAAATTACCAGCTTTCTTGCGTAAAATTACAAAGAATCAAATATCAAAATTTAGTCTTATATGATACATATTATTTTAAATTAAATTAAATTAAATTAAATTAAATTAATTAAATTAATTAAATTAAATTAAATTAAATTAAATTAAATTAAATTAAATTAAATTAAATTATGCCTAGAAAATTTGAGTTTATTAAAATTTATTAAAATAATTTTTTAAATAAAAGCTTATAGGCTCCTAATTCAAGAGATTAATTTGTTCATAATACGTTTATGAGAATAGGAAAAATAGTTCATAATTAATGCAATTCCTAATATGATAAAACTATTTCAATCTAAATTTTATTGCTTCACTTTTAAAAACTATTTTTTATTTCGGATTTTTTTAAATATTTAAAAAAACATTTATTTAGGTCATATTTTTATCAAGTTTTCTGACAAATACAAAGTACATGAAAAAAACGCGTCTTTTAAAATATGAATAATACACCCAGCAATAGCATTTCTCCTTTCTAGACGAGTCACAATTTATATAGTATCAACAAAACAAAGAAAAATTCAAATCTCTGTATTCTAACGTCACAATTCCGAAGATTACGTACCGAGAGAAAATAAAGAAACAAAAGAAAAAAGTGAGGCAGAAATTAAACTACAACTTGAAAACCATTTTCCATAGATATAAAGAACACTTAAAGATTTATTCTATCCAGAAAACACAAAGACAAACCGTTATTGCCTCTATTTTATATTTCCAGCAAAGCCTTGCAGCTGCATTAGGCCTCTCCCATTAAGGTCTCTTTCCTCCAAGTTGAACTTTTGAATAAAAGAACCATTATTGCTTAAATCTGGAGATTGAAAGGCTAAGCTTCTACCGGAGTAAGTTCCCTTAAGAAAAATAAGGAGTGCATCGTATTCAAATGAAGAACGAATTGAAGTTTGGGTATTCCTTATATACCGTAATGGTTTTGGGTAATTGTGGGACATCTGGACCACCAGACCACAATTGGGCGGGACAAGAAGTGACTTTCTTTTTCCTTTCGAAAAGAACCCCTCTTTTTTTAGTTTAGTTTCGATATTTAGCTTTCCCCATGCATATTCGTGAGGCTTTATTTCAGAGTATGTATACATAGTGCTATAGGCATTCATATGAACTTGCTATTTATGATATTTTAAATGCAAATGTGTGGAGGAGTTTACAGCAAATCGCAAATGGTGTAAAATATAGTGACTATATAAAACATTGTGAATTTTATGACGTTAAATGTTGGGATGTTAAATTTTTTATTTAAAAAAATATTTCTTAGCAAGTGAAAATTAAGAGTCTTTTAAGACTATTTTACTAAATTTGCCTTAAAAAGACATTATTCAATGAGTTAAAGTGAAGTGAAATTTCGAGTTAAATAAAAGAACCATTATTAAAAATCTTTGAAAAGCATTTCCTAAAATTAAAAAAGAATATTATTCAATGAATTAAATAAAGTGAAATATCGAATTGATTATTAAAAGTTCTTCAAAAGCATTTAATAAAATTGAAAAAGAATATTGTTTAAAGAAAAAATTGAAGTGAAATATCGAGTTAAATATTAAAAATTCTCGAAAAGTATTTAAAAAGTGAAAAAGAATATTGTTTAGAAAATAAAGTAAAATGGAATATCGAGTTAAAAATTTTAAATCTTCGCAAAGCATTTAATAAAATTAAAAAAAGCATTGTTCAGTGAATAAAGTAAAGTAAAATGTTTTAATTAAATATTAAAAATCTTTAAAAATCATTTAATAAAATTTAAAAGAACATGGTTGAGCGAACAAAGTGCAGTGAAATATGGAGTTAAAATTAAAAATCTTCGTAAAACATCTAATAAATTTGAAAAAGAATATAGTTCAACGAATAAATTAAAGTGAAATATCGACTAAAATATTAAAAGTTTTTGAAAAGCATTTAATGAAATTGAAAAAAGAGTATGTTTCAACGAATAAAGTAATGTGAAATATCGAGAGAAATATTAAAAATCTTTGATGAGAATCTCATAAAACATAAAATAAAAGCAAATTATTGTGAATCTTTGAAGACAGTCTTATACCTAACTCATAAAACAAAAGTGAAGCATAGAGAATCTTTGAATACGATCTTATAAAACATAAAATAGAATTGAAAAACTTTGAGGACGATCTTCAAAGTAAATGCATAAAGAATACATAAAGAAAAATTGAAATATCGAGAATCTCGGGAGACAATTTTATTTAAAAATGTTGAAGGTTTTAATTAACAAGTAACAAATAGTGTGAAATATTGAGAATTTTTTAATACAATCATTTTAAAATTGTTAGAAAAATGGCATTACATAACAAATAAAATAAGCGAAAAATTTAAGTTTGGTTATTTCTTGCAAGTTGTCTTCAGGTAATTGGACAACGAGACCAAAAATGAGCGAAACAAAAGAAAAGCCTTTTTTTAGAAAAGAGTCTCTTTTTTTCGATACTTAGCTTTGCCCATGCACATATGTGAGGCTTTAATTTAAATCACATATTTGCAGTGCTACAAGCAATCATATTAACTGTTATTAACAAAATATTAATTGCAAATGTGTAAATCAGTCTATCGTGAATAGATTTCGTATGTCGTTAGTACAAGAGGTACACTGTAAAAATACTCAGATCAAATTACGGTATAAAATACAGGCAATTTGGATGTATCATCCGTAAAATCAATGTTTATCTTAAAATATTGTACCGTAAATTTTATAGTACTTTTTCATAGATACATTAATATTTTACAGAAATAATTAGTGATTTTGTGGCAATAATTACTGAAAAAATTGCGGTATATCATATTTTTTGTTCCATTACATGTTCCGATATAAATGAATTTTACGGTAAATATTATCTGAACCCTGAGTGCCGGTACATTTTATTGCAATTTTTTACAGTGTAGTTTTGCACAAAGCCAAATAAATAAAAAAAATTTAAATTATTTTATTAAATTTTGAAAAAAAAGAATGTTAATCAACAAAAGGAAATATCGATGTTATATTGAGAATCTTTTAGAACCAATGTACCTACTTAATTCTTTTTAAAAAAGAATAGTGTTTGAAAAGTAAAGTATAGGGGAAATATTAAGAGTTTTGAAAAACAATATATTGAGCTATTTTTAAAAAATAATATAGAACAAGTAAAATAAAAGGGAAATTTTAAGTATTTTTGAAAACTTTTTCATTAAATTGTAGAATTAAATCTACTCAAGAAATATATTTCAATGAATATATTAAGGAACTTTGAGAAACATTTACTTGAAATTATTGCAAAAGAATATTGTTTAACTAGTAAACTAAGTAGAGTATTGTAATGTATTACCAATATTTTTAAAATAGTTAAAAAAAATATTGTTCAAAGAATAAAATGAAAAAGAAATTTAAAATTACGTCTAAGAAATTTAAAATACTTAAAAAAACATTTATTAAAATTGGTAAAAAAATACCATTCCTTAGTTGTATATTATATACTACTTTGATAACGAATTAATTTGATTTGATTTTGATTTATTAATTTGTATTCTATATTATGTATAGTTTAGTGCTGTTGGGTTTTTATCGAACATCATTATCAAATATATTTTTAGCAATATATTTGACACTATCGATTTTAATATTTTCAATAACTGAACGCACGGAAGTATTAAGATGTTTTTTACATAAATTGATTGAATTTAAGATTTTTTATTACCTTAAAAAGGTTGTAGGTAAAAATCACAGTTATTCATTTAATTATTTTTAATTACATTTTTTATTGAAATTATCAATAAAACTATGGTTAATAAACTTGAAATAAACACCTCAACACAAAAATTTCCGAACTATGCACAGTGGGCCAGAAAACCATGATCCTTGGCCAAAAGTCAAAATTAAATTTTCTACTTAAATATGTCTAGGCAGTTTTATTTTTGCCCAAATTAAGTATTCATAATCATTCCAAACATTATAATTTACTTTTTGGACCAACGAGAGTACAATGTAGTGAAAAATACGTTAAAAAAAATTTTTTTTTTAAATCTAACTTTTAAATTTATATTTCAGAAATATATATTGGAATTTCACCTTACTACTACATTTTTATCAGAGTGATTAGTCTGAAATTATNTTAAAAAAGGTTGTAGGTAAAAACCATAGTTATTTTATTAAAATTATCAATAAAATTATGGTTAATAAATTTGAAATAATCACCTCAAAACAAAAATTTCCGAACTATGCACAGTGGGCCAGAAGACCATGATCTTTGGCCAAAAGTCAAAATTAAATTTTCAACTAAAATATGTGTAGGCAGTTTAAATATAGCCCAAATTAAGTATTCATAATCATTCCATGCATTATAATTTACTTTTTGGACCAACGAGAGTACAATGTAGTGAAAAATGTGTTAAAAATTTTTTTTAAATGTAACTTTTAAATTTATATTTCAGAAATATATATAGGAATTTCACCTTACTGTTGCATTTTTATCAGAGTAATTACTCTAAAATTATAGTAAAATTTTTCGATTTGTTGAATTAGTTAATACTCTTGACAAACTTACAGTTTATATCTAATCATTTGACATTTTACAATGCTTGAATCACTTTCGAAACTTATCTCCGAAAAGTTCCACGAGGTAATTAGCTAAACTTTTTTTTGTTGTCTTCTTTGATGTTTCTTCTTTCGGAAAAACCTGCCCCATTTTGCCCATATTGCAAAGGTGGACTAAATATACCGAAAAAAGAAAATTATGTTTTTTTTTCATGTTTTCGCTTTATTTTGTAATTAATTCGCGTTATTTTGTAATATTACTTAGGAAATATAATTTGCTTTTCATTTTTATTGTAATATTACGAAAATTATTATATTTTCATTGCTATATTTAATTATTTAAAAGTACTATATTATTTTTTTATTTTTTTTTTTGCTCGCCATATTTCAGCCGCCATTTTTTTTTCTTGTTTGGAATTTTTAGCGTATTTCAAAATTTTAACTATGAATTAAATTTACCTGCACATAGAAACCCCCAAATTTTGAAACAAATTTTATCGAAATACTAATTTTGGCCACGAAGCCTTGGATGCTGGCCCACTGTGCTATGGAGTGAAGCAAATACTGCTGCGTATTTCACTAAGCTATTTTTCTTTTTAGCTTGTTATTATTATGCCCCAAACCAATACGAACAACAAGTTTTAATAAGTTGCAAGAAAACGAGGGACACTCATGATCCAAACTGGATTTTGCCGTGCAGTAAGTCATTCAGAATTTCAAATTAAAGAACTGCCTCGCATGTTTCACTTTTTATGCAAACGGAGCCACCCTCCCCTCCTTACCTACATTATGTTGTGGAGGGGGTTTACCACGAAATGAAAAACAAAAAATTATAATGACACACCACATAGCAAACTCCAAAAACGCAAGAAAATGAACTGGTGGGGGAAAAAAACAGTAGGTTGCAACAGCAACGAACAAACAAAACTAAAGACAAGTTTGGCCGCACCGCGAACTTCTCGCGCGTTCTCCCCAAATCGCCGAACAGGTGGACAGTTCCCTATTGTTTGCCTGGCTAATTTGGTTCAAGTCATCATCAGAAGCCTGAAGGGGGTCTTGGGGGGAAACCAAAAGACAAAATGTCCTTCCTCTCCTTCCCCCTTTGCAATAGGGAGCAACTTACGCAAGCTACTAAACGATGCTATTAATATGTGAGCAGTACTACGACCCCCTCCATTTTGCAACCTAGGTCGGTCCTTTGCTTGACTTTGCAAAATATCGTGACTGTCGTGCTGAAACACCCTCCCCCCACTCTTTTCTACTATCGTCATGACTACGACAACGCCGGTTTTTGAAAAAGGAGTTTTTATATTAAGTGGATTGACAAGAACACCTGACTGGGAAAAAGCACCTGTTTAGGTGGGCAGTGGTCTCCATGGTGATGGGACCCCCAACAAAACGCCCGGCATTTTGGGGAGGACGAGCGTACGGACAGTTTGCCAATAAACAGTGAAGGGGTGGGAGGTAATTGAGATAAATAGTCACCGACCCCCCCTGTTCTCTCAAACAGCTTAAAATTTACTCATTGACTTTATGTTTTCTTTGTTTATGTTTCTCCGTTGTTTTTTTATTGTTTCAGCAAGCGAAAGAGAAAATTGGAAATGCACCTTTTAAATGAATGACTACTAGTGGAAAATGTAGTTTATTTCATGGAACTAGGTGAAAAGTTGGAAATGAGCTTTGTTTTAGTTCATTCAAAAACATGCATTTATTTTGGTTGATATTTCTGGATATGATTAAGACTTTAACGATTTGAGGAGAAAGGGAATTTATTACTGCAGGATTCCCTGATTATTATAGTGCTCCAGGAAATATGAGCCGCATTTTCTAATTAGTTAGAATATATATTTTAGGGAAAAAAATACCGTGTAGAAAATAAAACGCTAATAATTGAAAAAAGGGATAATTTTGTGTGATATATAAATCAACGTAATAAAGCTCTCAATTAATACACATTTAACAAACTGTTTAGTTGGCATTATTTTTGCTCTTTTTTATAATATACGAATTACGATATCTATTACAATTTACGTTATTCTATAAGGTTTTTCCCCGTATTATGCTGTTATATAGAGGAAATTTCAATAACTTGTAAAGTGTTTAACTGATAACAACACAAAGGAACAATTTGATAAGAAAATATTGCCTCAGCGTATGCGTGGCTATTCATTTAAATTGCCCTAAGCAGGTCGAATGATAAATTTTATAATTACTACAGTAAAATACACCTTACAAAACTCAGGATCAAATTGCGGTAAAAAGTTACACTCCTGGTGACTTCAATTTTTACCGCAACATTTTACAGAACGAAAAAACTTATATATTGTAATTTTTACAGTAATGTTTAATGTAAAATCACTTAATCAATGTAATTAAACATTACTGTAAAAATTACGGTATAAAAGTTCACATTAAAAATGGATATTTACGGTAAAATTGATTTTGCGGAAGCTGCACTCAGGCAGCTAGAAATTGTTTCAGAATTTTTTTTTCAGTGCAAGAATTTTCTAAAATTTCTAGTTGATTTTTTAAACCCACTTTCTAAATAAAATGAACTGAGAAAACTTTCCATTTTAAGTTTACAAGAAAATTGACAACTAGGACTTGTATGAATAGTTTATTTCATTTAAAAATTTAAATTGGTGCGGATATAATAGCAGTGAGGAAGTCACATACTTTATATCTCTACTAACACCACTCGTGTTCGTCGAGTAACTATATTGTACAAAGTGCAAGACAGAAACTATTAAACTGAGTAGAACATTCCAATTTTTTTCATTTTCCTTTTCAGTATAAAATATAACTTCCAAAAAATTACGAAAAAATAAATAAAATGCATTAAAAAATTATTCTTTTTTTTAAGAACAAAAAAATAAACCCACCTTATTTTTTACAAACCACCCCCAATTTCCACCGCTAATTTGTTTGAAATGACTCTCCCGTTTAATGCGACTACTCCGGGAAATCAGATGAAGTATTCCCTTTTTCCTCGGAAAGAGAGTTTTAAGTTACATAATTCCCTCCCCCCCTTTTTGTAGCCTAGAACTTTCTTACTTCATTTCCACCCCCTTGATTCTCCCCACTCACCCCCCTTAGTGGAAAATGTGAAGTGAGTAGTGGGTGTTCCTGCTTTTTACAACTCTCCCCATCAAATTGAAATCCATCACTTGAAGTTTTATTAAAGGTCCAGGCCAACAGCTGGCCTGCAGATCTCTTACTTTTAGAACAGTAAGGTCGACTAAAAGCACAGAACAAACTTTTTTTTTTCGAAATTTTTTCTTATTTTTCTTCTTTACTATGTATATAATCGCAAGTGGACGCGAGTTAATTTCACCGGAGAATTTTTTTCTTCAAAGTCTTGTTTTTAATCCAAACCAAGAAATGGCTATCTTAATAGAAATGAAATGGGGTTCAGGAACTAATTACGAAATCAGTCCACTAAAGTTTAAGAAATTTGAACAAATAAAAAAAAAGTGGAAATATATGAATTATATTAATTTCTTTATTTTTAAAACTAGACATAACTTCAATGAGTATTTAATCTCTTTTTAAATTATAATTTTTAGGGATTTAAAATATATAGTACGTTTTATAAAGCTCGGTAATAAATGTATAATTTCTGTTTTGTAATTTTTAATGTGAAATTTTAATATTTAATTCAATTAAAATTTATGTTGATGAAATCTTACATTTACTTAACTGAAGACTTTGTTAATAACCAATGTATCGGGTATTTTAATAGAAATAAAATGGGTTAAGGATTTAATTGTGAAATCAGCTCACTTCAGCTTAAATGTGAAAGAATAGAAAAAAGTTGAATTAGTATGCATTCTAAATAGTTTTTTACGGTTTAAATCTCTCTTCTCTCATTAAATGTGCATTTTTTAATAGCCTTTTTGACAAGGGATCCAAAAATATACATTAAGGGTAATGATTTGGAAACATCCTACAAATTTTTTCAATTACTCTGCAATCCCCAAATTTTCTGAAAAAAGCACTTTTTTCTTAATGGCCACTGTTTATTGATCCTTTGATAAAAATAAATAAATAAATAAAATAAAAAAATAAATAAACAGTTTCTTTTTATTGACCATTTAACTAAAAAATATTATTTTCCTCAACCTAAAAATAACCTTTTTCATTTCTTCGATTTTAGCTTCCCAAATTATGTAGTTTTGGTACACTTAAAATGTTCATAGTCTTAAATCAAAAATAAAGGAATAAAAAAATTTGGATAAACACACATAAGCCACTTTTTCAAAATAAGCATAAATACTGTTCTAAAAAATAATATAAATTTTATTCACGCTAAAGGCGGAGAGTACTAATCAAAATAAATAATAAATAAAAATGAAACTAATGATTGAAAATAGACATTTCTTAAGCGAAATCATTTTTTCAGTTAATGGTGATACAAATTTTACTGCTTTTAAGGAACACTTGCAGTGAAACAGATTTGCAGATTGATAATAAAGAAATCGGTGTAGAAAAATACGATTTAATTATGAGAAGTCACTTTTTCAGGTAATAGTGATACAAATTTCACTGCTTTTAAGGAATACTTGCAGTGAAACAGATTTACAGATTTATAATAAAGAAATTGATGGAGGAAAATAAGAATTAATTACGAGAAGTCACTTTTTTAGGTAATAGTGATACGAAATTCACTGCTTTTAAGGAACACTTGCAGTGAAACAGATTTACAGATTGATAAAAGGAAATCGGCGGAGGAAAATAAGAATTAATTACGAGAAGTCCCTTTTTCAGGTAATAGTGATACAAATTTCACTGCTTTTAAGGAACACTTGCAGTGAAACAGATTTACAGATTGATTATAAAGAAATCGGTGGAGGAAAATACGATTTAATTACGAGAAGTCCCTTTCTCAGGTAATAGTGATATAAATTTCACTGCTTTTAAGGAACACTTGCAGTGAAACAGATTTACAGATGGAAAATAAGGAAATTGATGGAGAAAAATACGAATTAAATACGAGAAGTCACTTTTTCAGGAAATAGTGATGAAAATTTCACTTCTTTTAAGGAACACTTGCAGTGAAACAGATTTACAGATTGATAATAAAGAAATAGATGGAGGAAAATACGAATTCTTTACGAGAAGTCACTTTTTCA
Organism: Parasteatoda tepidariorum; assembly: GCF_043381705.1. NCBI lineage: Eukaryota > Metazoa > Arthropoda > Arachnida > Araneae > Theridiidae > Parasteatoda > Parasteatoda tepidariorum. The sequence goes on along the minus strand of NC_092212.1, from coordinate 28,446,554 downwards.
GGAAATAGTGATACAAATTTCACTTCTTTTAAGGAACACTTGCAGTGAAACAGATTTACAGATTGATAATAAAGAAATCGGTGGAGGAAAATAAGAATTAATTACGAGAAGTCCCCTTTTCAGGTAATAGTGATACAAATTTCACTGCTTTTAAGGAACACTTGCAGTGAAACAGATTTACAGATGGAAAATAAGGAAATTGATGGAGAAAAATACGAATTAAATACGAGAAGTCACTTTTTTAGGTAATAGTGATACAAATTTCACTGCTTTTTAGGAACACTTGCAGTGAAACAGATTTACAGATTGATAATAAAGAAATTGATGGAGGAAAATACGAATTAATAACTAGAAGTCACTTTTTCAGGTAATAGTGATACAAATTTCACTGCTTTTAAGGAACACTTGCAGTGACACAGATTTACAGATGGAAAATAAGGAAATTGATGGAGAAAAATACGAATTAAATACGAGAAGTAACTTTTTCAGGTAATAGTGATACAAATGTCACTTCTTTTAAGGAACACTTGCAGTGAAACAGATATATAAATTGCATTATTAAATTGCATAAAAAAAACCGCTTGTGGAAAGGTTTGAAATTGGAAATCGAATTTTAAATATCTGACTTTTTGAAGTTTAAATTTTTAGGACGTATTCAACTGATTTTGTTCAAATTTTATACTTTGCCCTGCAAAATTACATTCTTTAAAATGATGCAAAAATTGTATGCCTTACAATTCAAAAATTTTTCGACCATTATTAAATAAATAATAAAAAAATAATAAATATTCACTAAAAATTATTCTTTGCATAAAGTTATCTTCGGATAAACAAATTTTATAACTACGAGCAATTTTTTCCCGATTCACTCGAAAAATTCTCGAGATATAGCGAAATACTCAAAAAGAAAAATTAACATTAAGAGGTCCAAATTTTGGAGCACTTTCCTGACAAAACTACTGGGACCATATTTCCCAGATTGCGGCTACTACATATATTTTGGGAATCTGAAATCTGATTCTGTCGAAAAAAAGGTATGTTTATTCAGAGAAAGTACATTTTTGTGTCTGACTTCGTAACTTAAAATCTCGTCTGTAGAAATTAATTAGCATATTTCAGGTCATCCTCTCGAGCCATTAAGAATGAGTCCTAGAACTTGATCATTAGATCAAACCATTCGTTTGGTCATTTGTTTCGTTCGTTATAATGACGTTTTACCGAAAATTACAGTCCTTACTCCCTCCAATTTCCTAAAAATTCAAACCTGAAGAGCAAATTAAACCAAATAAATTCTTATTATACCATGCTTTAAAATATTACAATAAAATTACGAAATAGCTTTCTGAAGAATTAATACCATTTATTTGGTAATTTTTTTCCTTGCTTATTTTTCTGATAAAATAGAAATAATATATTTACATTTCTCTGATTTATTTAAAATGTTGGTTTATTTAAATGGTTAATAGGACTTAGGTAGCAGTTAATTATGTCTTCTCCCAATATATTTTTATCAATTTTAACAAAGAGAAAGGGACATAAATGGTTGCTTTAAATGTTTAATCAAAGCTTTTTAAACATACCAAACTAAAATATATCAAGCCATGATATCTGTTATATCATTTTTTCGGGGATAGAGGAATTTATTTATGGGAATAAATAGGTCCCTTTGTAAATACAAAGCAAAGCTTGAAAACGATTTTCAATTTGAGAAACAGATAGGACAGAATAGAGAAAGATAATAAGAATATAAATCCCATGTTATAGTTGGATTCGAACTTGTTGCAACTACGCTTCTGAGTGGTTAGTGAAATAAAAATATCACCAGGCAAAAATGAGCGCTAGAATTTGTTGCAAGTAAGGAAATCTTACCTCATTGGATTCTTGTTTGGTGAGTGGCATTGTTCTTCCTGTAAATACTCTAAAGCGTTGAATTAGCGGGCTCAATATCTTCACGCTGTCTGTCTTATTTATGTGCAATTTGTTCTCCAATTTAGAAAGAGGCAAGCCATTGTTTTAATTAAGAACATGTAACTAAACCAAATTTATTTATTTATTACACATCCAGAGTTATGATATTTTAAATAACTTTTGGCAGAATGGCAAGACTGTTTGGAAAGGAGAAAGATAAATGTAAGATGAATGAAGAAAGATGATAATTTAAATAAAATACTATTTTAAGTATTTATTTATTGTTACCCATACATATGCAGGCTTGTGTGCACATTATAAGTCATCGTCAAGTTGAATAAAAATACCACGATATATGGATGAACATTGCAAGGAAGCCACTATTGCATACCACCATAACCATAGATATACCTTTGTGATATCCCTCTCTTCCTTGTGATATCTGTTCTTCGACTTGTAAAGAGCACAAAAGTCTTCACATGTATGTTTAATAATAAATAAAGAAATAGATGCATCCTGTGTTTCAGTAAGATTCGAACTCATTACTTTCTCACTTTCTATCTAGTACGTTGGGACAGCTTGATGTGTAACGTTTAGGTTAGTGTTCAACTTTGTACAAAAGCACCAGCAAAAAAAGCACCATTCCATTTTCAGAAAAACCCCAACCTCTTACCCTTCTCTTGAAAAGCTCCCAAATGAATCTACTTCCAGCCTTTCTTTTTTTCCACTCTGGAATTTGTTGAGTAATAATTTTATGACTTAACATGGACTTATTGCTGTTGCGTCTACAACTAGCAACATTCAGAAATGTATTATTATTTTTTTTCGTTTGCACAGAACCCATAAAAACAGTTTTGTTTCCAGAAAAGGAGAACTTAAATCAGAATCTATCGATTTGTACATGGGTTAATCAAGCTTAAAAAAAAATTCAATTATGACATCATTTACCATTGATTCATAAAAAATACATTTGACCTTGATTATTGATATATTCCGTCACATTCATGTTAGCATCCTTCAATAAACTAAAAAAAAATTTCCTTACTCTCCAATATAATATTTCGAAAAACGGGCATGAGAAATGTAAAAGGGGTTAAAGACCACTAAACGATAGACTGACCTACATTTTTACGAGTAAATGGACATCGAAACAGCACATTTCAATCTCGTCGAAACTCGAGTAACAAGTAACTCCATTAAGCTTTCAGTAATGTTAATGACTCCAAGAAGAAGCACCATCCATCATTTACCATTCCCACAAAACCAGCCCACGACTCCTTACCTGAAAAGCTCCCAAAGAAGCTACTTCCTGACTTTCCTTCCTTTTTTTCCACTCCGGAACTTGATGTATAATACCTTGATGGCAAACATGGCCTTAATGCTGCTGCGTCCGCAACAAGCAACATTCGGAAATGCATAATTATTTTTGCAGTATACAGAGAACCCATATATGCAGCTCCGATTCCAGAAAAAAAAGGAGAACGTAGAGCTGAATCTATATATATTTCTGTAGGTTAATCAATCTCGGAGAAGAAATTCAATCAGAGATCGATTGCATGCGCCGGCCGGCAATCACAGCACGAAGTATGACGGGGTTTGAGTGATTTATAACGCTCCTTTCGGTTTTCTGCCTTTTTCGCTACCGTTTTTCTTCTTCTTTCCATTTTTTTCTTTCGTTTTTGGGGGGTCATGGGCAGTTTTATGGCCAAACTGAAAGCTATATTTCAAATTTCGAAAAAAAAATGTATAAATATATAGTTTGTGGTTTTTCTACTTACTGGAGGAATATGACAGCTGAATTATAAATTAACGAAAGGTTCGAAAAGTAAGCGAGTGTGGTTATTAGTTCCTGCATCAAACGAGATGATCATTCGATCTTTAATATTACTTCGAGACCGTATAGTTTGGTAATTTATACAAACAGTGGATAATTCAAGCAAAATTAAAAATCGTGTTTTGACTATCAATGTGTAAATCTGTCGAATAAAACAAAACTAAGCCGTAGGGATAGAGAATTTTCCTCCCTATGATTTGAATCAGTTTCGAATCCCATCTGTGGCTGGTTGATACGAGGTCTGCTCCCAGTTCGAGCTGACCACAGTGCTATCCCAAATTCTTCTCTGTGGATCACGGATTAGAATTCCCTTGCCCTTGCGCTAACCGTGAGAGGGTTTCGTTCCTCTCCATGCAAAGCAGATTCGGATTAGTTTCAAGAAAAAGTCCTTCACGTAGGCCTCAGCGCTTGATCCAGGAGTTTCCTCGCCTCCTGTGTTGGGTTCAAAATTACAAGACTACGAGATTCAACAGTGATAGTCGTAATCTCAGAATTGGGCCGTCTGTATAAAACAAAATAAAATGAAAAACAGAATGTCGCTTAGGGTCATTATACGATAAAAGTTTGAAATCGTGAATGATAGAATAAAATCAAGATTGCTACCAATTGGAAAAAAATTGAAAAGAGGTAACAATGTTTTATAGAGCTGTTCAGAGTTTTAAAAATTATTCTGTACATCCTAATACGAATAATTTTTTGATGCTTGGGAATTAGATAAAACATTTTTTTCAATTTTTTTCTGCTAGTTATTAAATTTTTCCAGACTGTTGTCAACTTGAAAAGCAATTTATGCAAAATTTAAAAGCGATTTTGACGATCTGTAGTAAATTTGACGACTATAACAAAATGATTCCTACAGTAAATTGAAAATAAAAAATTTTAAATCGTAAATTAGTGCTCGAATGATATTGCTTTATTTAAAACTAAAAAAGTATTTAACTGTTATCGTATAAGATTGGCAAAAACAACTAAACGCCTTCTGCATTGAATAGAAAATACAAGCCTCGAATTGTTTTTTAGTACTCGAATAAAATGAATGCTTGCGAAACTAAAAAAACGGTTTTAGATATCAACGTAAAAATATGACGAGTTAAAAAGATCTGCTATCATGAATTGAAAATACAGAATTTCAAATTGCTAATGAGTAACTAAAACTAAAAAAGTGTTTAAAGCTAAAAAAGTGTTTTTTCTATCAACGTGAAATCAAGACGAATTAAAAATATCATATCCTATCATGAATTGAAAATGTATAATTTCAAATTGTTATTGAGTATTTTTCAAAACTAAAAAAGTGTTTTAACTATCAACGTGAAAATATGACGAATTAAAAAGATATTCTCTTATCCTGAATTGAAAATACAGAATTTCAAGTTGTTACTGAGCATTTTTTAAAACTAAAAAAGAAATTTAACTATCAATGTGAAAATATGCAGAATTAAAAAGAACTTTTCCTATCATGAATTAAAAATACAGAATTTTTAGTTGTTGATGAGTATTTTTCAAAACTAAAATAGTTTTAAACTATTTAAGTAAAAATACAATTAATTAAAATGAAAAGATCTTTTCTTCGGTGAATAGAAAATACCAAATTTTAAATTTAAAATGAGTACTCGAATAAAATAAATTTATTAAAAACTAAGAAAAGTGTTTTGATTAATTACATGCAAATATGATGATTAAATAAAAAGCATCACCTACATAAATTGATAACAAAATTGTAAAAAAGAAATAAATTAGTTATTTAATATATATTATCAATTTTCTACTTTTTATATTGTATTATTTGCAATAAAAATTTGGTTTAAAAGCGACGTAATATTCATTTTTTTTTAAATTTTCTTTTTCTTTTTATGAAGGGGATAAATTTTTGAATATATTTTAATCACATTTAGAAGAATAAGCCACTTTGTTCCATCAAACTCTAATAATATTTACTGACTTATTATGTTATAACTCTAAGTATGATTTAATATTATAATTGAATTTTCACTTTTCTTAATATTATTGCATATTGTGTTATGTTTGACATGTTTTACAATGTTGCATTTATTATGTTCTTATATTGCATCTACTTATGCTTATGTTTTCATAGAAATTTAGAGTTTATATTTAATTTTGTATAATGATTGCAAGTAGTTATTATTTTGTATATTTCTTAGAATGTAGAATAGTTCGGTATTTCTCAAAAGTTATCGAAAATATTTAATATAACTCTTAATCAAAAAGTTGTATAAAACACTCCGAGAAAATTTAATGCACACTCATATAGTGTCATTAAACCTACACAAATTAAAAACAAACGAAAATAAACAATTCAAAAAATTAAAAATTTACTTTACTCAAAATATATTTTGACAAAATTCTTATTATCTTCTTCCGTTTTTCATTCTATCAAGCTAAAGGCTTAAGCAACCAATGTGATTTTTCTCAATAGTTGAATATTTAAAATTTATCTTTCACAAATTTATCTCGAAACATTTTATATATCGCAAAGATTTTTGTATATCTTTTATCAAAATACTATAAATCAAAATGCTATCAAAATCTGCTGAATCCCAAGTGAGAATGATTTTATAAAAACTCAAAATCAGTTTGATTGCCTGGGAAAACTCGGAGTTGTTAAATAGCCTTTACACTTCTACGCATTTTCTATGGCAATCTATTAGGTTTTGACTTTTTCAGTCTCACCTTCTTCAATAATGTTTCATATTTATCCTTGGCTAATTTGCTACCTTCAATTTGTAGAATATTTTGATTTTTGACAGGAATTCTAAATATATATTTAGCGTGTTACGTAATTTTGTAAATCTATATATTTTAGAAAATTTATCCTTAGCCATACCCAAAATTTATTTATACATTAGATCTAACTGAAATCTTATTTTTAACTGTGCATTCTATCAGTTTCTTAACATTAATAATTTAGTTTAATACGTTTAGAATTTTCGGGAACATTTTTGGTTAAGTAAAATTTCTACAAAAAGTAAATTAAAACTAAAATTACTTAACAGAGCATTATTAAGTACTTAATTAATATAAACTCGTTTTAAAAATTTGAGTTTTTTCTAAACTGAATTAACAACTCCCCCTTAAGGATTTATTACATGCAAAATATAAATTACAGTCAAATAAAGGATTTATTTTGAAACAAACAAAAGCTTTATTAAATAAGTCAAGTAAACAATCATTCAATAAAAAATATTTTTATAAGTTTCATTGTTTTAAACTAAATAGTCGATTCCCTCTAAATGTTTAATTAGTGTAAAATATTAACTGCAATCAAATAAATGAATTATTTCGAAGCAATCCGAAAATAAAATATGCTAAATATTATTGTTAAGCATCCATTTAATAAAAAGTATTTTTAAGCTTTAGAATTTTTTTTGAATAAATAAGCAACTCCTCCTAAATACTTATTACGTATAAAATTTAAACTGCATTAAAAATAAATTCTTTTGACGGAAACAAGAAAATAAATGAGTGAAGTATTATTGTTAAGCATTCATTCAATAAAAAAAATTTTGAATTGTTTTAAACTAAAAAAAAGTCCCCTTAAATGCTATTAAATGTAAACTAAAATCAAATAAATGATATATTCTTAAAAAAACAGAAACATCATAAAATAAATCAATTATTGTTCTTAATCATTCATTTTATTTTTAAAAGTTTCATTTTTTTGAATAAAATTAAATACACAAATCACCTTAAATATTTTATTACGTCTAAAATATAAAATACAATCAAATAAATTAACTATTTTGAAACAAACAAATAAAATTATTCAATGATTTTTGCTAAGTATTCCTTTAACAACGACTATTTTTAAAAATTTTAAAATTGTTTTTAAACTAAATAAACAATTCCCCTTAAATGTTTCATTGTGTGTAAAATGTATACTATCATCAAATTATATTTTAAAACAAACAAAAAATTTATTAAATAAAGTGGTGCATCATTTATTGATAAATAAAAAGGTAGTAACAATTTAATACTTCTTTTGAGAAATACTGATTTAGTAATTCAATTAGTTGTAATGTGTTTGACTTGAGAAAAAGACCCTTTTTGACACCCTATTCCTGTTGTTTTCAGAGCGCGTCCACCCTCCAGTCCCAGGCTTTCGTGAGTAGAATTTTTTATTCTTTTATTCCATCCTGTCCTTATTCCATAATTTATGTTATGTAGTGATTTTTCTTTTCCATTGTTTACCTGTTTCCGTTTTTTTTTCTGCATGCAACTGTCATGTGATTTTGTACAATTGATTTCTTATTTGTTTTGTATTTTACGAACTGAATTTTAGAATTCCATTATTAATAATTAAATTTGCTTATATCTGTTTAACCAAACTTATAAATGTGTTTTTGTTGGAGCTACTGAACCTTTCATGTGTATGTGTCTCCCGTAGTTGCATGTGTGATATCCATGCATTAGTGATTGATTATCGATATCTGTACGAAGCCATAGTTGAAACTATTTACCCATATAATACGAGAGCTGACATTTTTTAATAAATTATCTTTTGGGGAAAACTTTTTTATTTTGTAGAATAGATCAATGCTTTTTACTTTAATGAAGTATTTAAGTAAAGAAAATGCGAAATTTTGCATCATTTATTATCAGTTAAGTGCTTTAGAATAAATTTGTTTGTAAAATATGAAAAAAAAATTGCAAACAATAAAATAACAGATATAAACTTTTGAGGAGTGGCAATATTTCAAGTTTGCTTTTAAGTTATGAATACTATTATGTTAAATTAAATGCGTGTACGGCAACTTAAACATGTAATTTAATTTGATAACTTCTGTGCTACTACAAATATATTATCGCAAATATATTAATAAAAAAACTAATAAAATATTTTTTTAGAAATGTTGTTTATAAAAAATGCTTTTTTGATAAGTCTTTCATCAGCTTTGAGCATGCGTTTTGAATAAAAAAGCATTAAATAAAATAAAACAGTAAAGACTATATAAATAAAGAAACAAAGGTGTTTATTAATGACCATCCTTAATACATTTCTTTAATCCTTATAAAAAGGAAATCAAAAGAATAAAGACATTAGGAGTCACAAATTATATATAAGAAAACGAAAACGTTGTTGAAATTTTTGATTTAGTAGTGAGAAAGTGCATTGAGAAACATCAAAATAAGTTTAATACCTAGTTAAAGAAGGGAAATGTTCTCCTTTCAACATCTCTCTATTTCCTCCGGTAAACAAATAGGTTTTTATACTTTCAGTCCCGCGTTTCTCAGTAGTGATTCCTTAGATTTTAATGACATTTTTTTTTCAAGTTTAAATACTTGTTTTAGACATTTAATGTGTGTATGTCGAAGGTTAATTAGATAATTCAATTCTATGCTAAACGTTACCGTCATTTTTACACGAGTCAGGATAATTTGAATCGTCTTCCATATTATATACCTGATATTTATACGCTGATTACAAGTCTATATTTCTGAAGACATATTAGGAAATATGCTTAAAATTACTCAATCGGACTGAATTTTCCTAAGTTTATTGCAATTCTTTAATAAGGCTATTTTCAATAAGTCTTCAGAACTCTGGTCTACTGAGTAAAACAAATCAGGCATATTGAGCAAAGAATGATATATTTTTTAATTACCCTAAAGTTATGTTGGATAACTGTAATACGCCTAAAAAGTGTCTGGATGATTAGAAAATATTGAAAACTTTTGGAATTAACCCACCGGCACTACGAACTGAAGAGGCATATTTCAAAAGAGATTGATTTTCCAGTTAGCTTACGGCGCATGCAATTTGACTTCATTTTTAACAATAATAATAATAATAATAATAATGTATGGTAATAACATGTTAAGTCACGTTTCTTAAATCATATTTTTACCATATATTACGCAGAAACATTAGGGAGCTTTTTTTCGAGGGAGGAAGATATTGTTAATAAATTACACGAAATTCATATCTTGGGTAAATTTTCAGACAGCATAACAACGAGCAGAAAATGTATTTTCATAATTTTATCAAAAATCTTCGTTTAAGAATAGCNGAGAGTAATATTAAATTTTTTTATTTTAGAATTATGAGAGAGTTTATGTGTGGAATATGGTATCAAAATATTAATTCCTTAGTTTTTTAAAATTAAAAAGTTGAAAAATAATCATGTTTAAATAACCATCGGGATAATATATTTTACGATATGAGTCTCATTTTAAAATTTCAGTTTGATTAATTTTCAAGATTCCGAAAGAAGTTTACAGTCCAAAAACGCAAACAATTCAAAAATTTATAATAAAATGATTAAACAAAATATAAACGAACATAGGAAACATAGTTTTGTTTAATTACAAAACTTCTATTTTTATGAATTTGAATTGTAACCTACAAAATTAATCTTCGTAGTTGAACGAAAAGTTTAATTGGTTCTGTAATCAATAGCTTATCCAGCAGCACTTATTTTTTATTCATTTTCGATTTTCATTCTTATGCATGAACTTGGAAATATATTTTTCGAACATGCGGTTGATATTTGAAAGCTCCATTCATATTCATACGTTTATTTCTAAGATTCATGGTTGAAAACACTTATTCGTATATGTATAATGAAGCAAACAGTTTTAACTTTTAGCACGTTCAGCAATGCTTTTCAGAAATTTTAATTTTGGAAATGGAGAAATAACTGTCTTAAATCGTAAGTATAGCCTCATTGCGTCATAATCTATGGTGAAGTAATTGTGCAAAAATCCAATGATGCATGGACAATATTGAATTTCGTTACATACGTTCCAATTCAAAAAGCAGCTTTTACAGGCAGTCTTCACAACTATTAAGTTTTTCTGCAAACACTATATAGGGGCGGTTCCCAAAAGGTGCTCCAATGAACCATAGGGATCCATGGGAAGTGTTAAAGGGGCTCCAAGAGTTAGGACATTTGCTTTAACCAGTAACATTTGAAACCTTTCACTATAGTTAAATCCAATCAATAATCCATATTTCATTTCACATTTTGGTTGCTCTTGTGAAATTATTAAAAGTAAAATGTAATTTAAAGCAAATGGATAATTTTTTAAAATATATATATATATTTTATGAATATAATTCTTGTAATAACAATGTTTCGTATAAATTGTGAAGAGATCGTGCATTTAAATATTATTTCCCATCATTATTTCCAAATGAAAATAAAATTACCAAATTTGTCAATAAAGAAATATGCTTCCCTAATAACGATCTTCAACTTTTACAGGAATTTGTTTTAGTTTTTATTTCAAAGAAAACCATGTTCCTGATTATTTTATGCATTATAACTAAAAAAAGTTTAGCACTAGACTGGATACAGCTCTGTGACTTCGAATTTAACTGTAGTTAAGATTATCAATGATAAAACGACGAAACATGTTCATTTTTCTTAATTACTTTTAAAATGTAGTCTCTTATTGGTAAATACGTTTTCCAATTATCTTTATTTACTTTATTTATGAAATCGGGGTTTCACCGAAAGATAGGTAATCAATTAGGGCTCTATCTTCGAAAAAAATTAGGAACCGCTGCTCCAGAGCATTGAATTTAACTTCGAAAAATAAAACATGGATTCGCTTCTCTGTTCGAATCAGTAAGATCTTAAAACAGAAAAGAATGATCTAAAACACATTGAGAAAAAAAGGTATAGTCAAAACAATCAGAAAATGTACCGAAATTCTGGCTACATGGAAACACCAAAAAGATCGGTTAATTTTTATTAAAACGTTTTGGTTGTGATTTTGGTAAAAATAACAGTAAAATATAGTTTTATAATGCGTGGAAAAAATTGGTAAATGGTGTGAATTTGGTGATTTCATCAGGAAAACTTAAAGCATAGCATGGATTCCGTTAAGTTTACTTTTCAGCTTTGCTTTTTTTCTAAATGTGGAGTAATAATAATTATGATTTTGAAAACCAGAATTTCCAGTAAACCGTTTCTGTATGAACGTAAAAAATTATCAAATAAGTGGTTAATATACCGCATATTTTGTTTTCTATTACCAGAATTATGATTTTTTTCCCAGAGATCTCATTACTATACAGAAAGTAATAATACCAGCAGAATTTTTACTTCGTGAAATGCTATTCTCTATCGCTGCATAACGTAGAACTATTTCTACCAATACCAAAATTTGACGACGTTATAGTTTATATAAAGTATTAAATTGCTTGTGTAGATCACTTAGTTGTCATAATTTCATGAAAATTGATTTCAGAGACTATTTTTACCTACTTTATCGAATAAAACAATAAGTGTGTAAATTCAGAAAAAAGTTAGTTTTAGGGTAAAAATAAAAATAAATCAGTACTGTTAACTACTTGGGGACGGGTGATTCAGAAAAGCATTCGTACACAATCAGAATCAAGTTGTAATTTAATAAAAAACGGTAAGTTAAATGTAGTCGTTGCTAATTTCACAGACTTACTTTGCTTTTACTTTAATTATTGTTAGTTTAATCATATATATAATTCAAAGTTAATTCAAAGTATAACTAAATAGTTTTATTTTGAACTAAGTAAAGGTGAATTAAATAAATCAAATAATTATAACTCCGCCCACAAATAAACTGCTAAAGAATTACTTTGATTACCAGTTTTATCTTTTTACCCTGATTGATACGGTTTTATGTTGTCACGTATTTGAGACAGTCGGCATGAAAGGGTTAAAGTTAACTATAACACATAATAGATTTCCTTGAGATATCACTTTAAGACTTTCCAGAATTAAAATCACACCATTTGCTCAAAAGTTTTCTCCGTCATTTATTTTGCTAGCTGTACATGATTTTTCAAAAAAATAACATCTTCCAAATTAATTTATTTATCTCATTTACTGCATTAACGCTATACAGTTTATTGCTTCATAAACTATATCCTGCTATATTTAACACCATTTGAGCCAATATCAAAAACAGATAATCGAAGACAAAATCATGCCTCTACAGGCAGCTTCAAATAATTATTTCCTTCTCAAAAATACGAAGATTGAAGGGATAAAACTTTCGCGTTGCACTACAACCAGACAAAAGAAAAAATTCGAATCATATTATCGCCGTTTCATTTCGCATTTTCAAAAGTTAAATTGAGCAAAGGAATCGGCAATTGCTGGGTCAAACAGTTTCTTGCAACCCCCTTACCCTGCTTCTGCACACATCTGGCCGGGTTACTTGTTTGCTATAGTTGAGACCCATGGCTGCTTTTAAGACCCGGGCATGTTCTTACACTTCCTTTTTGTATTTCATTGAAAATCGATATTTTGCTTATACGAAGTCATCGATTCTGAATGTAAGAGGAAAGGGTCGTTATGTGCTTCTATTTGCTGGCCCATGAGGGTCAAGTCTCTAACAAAAGTAAAAACTTAAAATAAAAATAAAAGAGAACAACAACTTTGAAAAAGAGGTTCTTCGAAGAATTTCGGAGGGAAAAATTTTTTTTTGCCTTTCGCCTTTTTTTTTTAATAAATTATTTCTGAGTCCACTATAAAATCGAGGTTAGAGTTTTATATGTTTATGAAATATATATTAGATGAAGCGAGTTGTAGAGTTTAGCTGTTTATACTCCCAACACCTTATGTTTGTAATAAAAGATAAATATTTTTCTTTTTTAAAAAGAAAAGAAATATTTAGGGAGCACTCTTGGTATTTTGTCATAAAAGTGCCTTTAAATTTTTTGATTATTATATTCAAGTTAATTTTAAACTTTTTTACAACAAAACGCGTAAAAAGATGAGAAATAAAAGAATTATATTAATTTATAGAAGCCATATTTTCGAATAAACTGTAGTTCTGGAAGCAGAATGGTTTGCATATTATAAGAAATATTATTATCAAATTTCCATATATATATAAATATATATATTGATAGTTCAAAATATAGAGAAAGCGTGGAACTAACACTATTGCATTGATATATTTTGATTTGGCTATATAGATACAATATTAGAAAGCACTCCTTTTTGCGGATATAATTGTGTGAGCTGATGAAGAGATTATATTTTCCCCCGGATTTTTATTTATATTTTTTAAATGCTATTTTATTTTATTTTAATAATTTTTCTTCATAGATTTTCAATATTCTGTAATTTTTTCCTCGTTTTCTCTAGATTTTGAACACACACACACACATATATACAAATGTATATATATATATATATATATATATAATAATATAAATGATACTTATTGTTTTTCTTAACTTTCTTAGTGNTATATATATATATATATATATATATATATAAAGAGAGAGAGAGAGAGAGAGACATGCGGATTGTAATATTTGTGAATTTTGATCAAATTTAATCTGACTCTCACTAAATACAGTATTCGTAGGATCTTTAGAATTTGAATGCTTTTTTATAATTATTTATAATTATTTATAATAGCTTCCACAATGTGCACATTATTTAAAAGGATGCTTATTGGCATCAAACGCTGAATATTTTAAAAATTGATTTTATTGATAGAAATAACTCACAATTTTATTTAACTAAAAAACTAAACCTCTAACTAATCTTAGGGCAACTTTGTCATTGTTACAAATACTTTCTATTAAGCATCATTATGGGATATTTTATGATATATTATTGATATGATTATTGATATGATTATTGATAAGAAATTCAATGTCGTAGTCTAAACTGTTGTCTGTCATAAAAAGTTCTTCATTATTTTTATTTATTTAATTTTTTTTTAAAAAGGATACGAAACAACTACAAATTTTAACATGATTATATGTATGGTCTTTTTTCTACACTGTTAGAAATTACTCAGAAATTGAAAAAGTATTCCTGCTAACGTGAAAACATTATCAAAGCATACAACTGATATAACCTCAAATATCCCCAATAAACTTCAAAGCGATAGCATAAGTAGTTTCATGGAAAAGGTGCATCAAAAAAAGTCAATTTTAGCATTATTGATATATGTCCTACCGACTCACCTGAAAATTTTAAACTAGATTTATAGAACTTAGTTTCATTTTGATTTACTTATAGTTACTTTGAGTTTAAAAAAATACTAAAGTAGTTCAAATAATTTCAATTAATACAGCAAACTAATATAATTCTGTTCAATTTTGTTACAGCATTTTAATTTTTTAATACAAGTAATGTAACAAACAATTAGGTTAGTGATGACTGTGGTGAAAGAAATGGCGAATTGAACTTGATTTTTGTAAAAGTCATCCAGGTAAACACACCCTTAATACAGTAATTTAGAAAGCTTATTAGATCCTTGGAATTCGAGCTAATATGTAGATATTAGTAACATTTAGTAATAACGTTTTTAACACATCTATATAGGGTTTGAAGTAACTGAGCTTACTCTGAGCTTATTCGTCCCAACTGCGCATGCTTAGTTAATCCGGAACATGCGCACGTTTATCGGTGGTGCAACATATGTCTCATCTCTAATAGCATATCTCTTCTGCCAATTAGCTATTGAAAAGGAATAAGTAAATTTTGAAACTATGCCACAGACTATTAGATTTGTTTTTACAGTAACACTGTAAACAGTGTCAATTATACTGCAACAGTTATAATAAACAAACTGTCTCAACTAGGATATAGTTAAAATGGGCAAATAATAGAAAAAAAACAAGCTAACCAATACCAAAAACTGAAGTACTGTTACTGACTTTCCCCAATTATGCTGGTACCTTATTACATCTGCCATTTTTGGTCTCAGAATAATTTACTACTTTTTAATAAGCTAGTACATTCATTCATTATAAAATATCAAATAGTGTATTAAAGTTTTTTATATAGTATATGCATTCTTAGTCTTTTCCATATCCAAGTATAAAGTTATGATATATAAGTATATAAGTATAAATATATCTAAGGTTTCCATATCTAAGTTTCCATACTAAGTTTTCCATATCTAAGTTTTCCATATATTTTATAAAGTTATAAAGTATTTTGTATTAATAATTTTTTAAGAACTGGTGTACTGTTACTGACTGTGCCAGCTCATGTTGGTTCCTAATTTAATCTGCCATTTATTTTCTCAAAATAATTTACTATTTTTTTTACAAACCAATATGCATTAATTTATTATAAAATAGTAAATAGTTTTTCTAAAGTCTTCTATAATAATCAATAATTCAAACACTCAGAGTGCTCATAAAAACTTAAAACGCAAACAACATTTAAAATAAGATTATAATCCTTGCTCTAGAAGAGCATCCGTCTGAATAAATTATCACTGTAACCAAGTAAATCTAATGTACCCCCCAACTTCTCACTCTCACTGCTTTCAGAATAGCCGTGCAAATACACACTAACAGGATAAAAAAAAATTATTTTTTCCCTTCATCACTAGACATCTCCTATTTCTTTACGCATTTTTTCCCTTTTTTCCCATCCATGAGTACACAGGCTCTCATCCTCAGCATCCCTTTTTTTTTGCTCTTCAGCCTCTTTTTTTCCATCCTCCTCCGATCCGAGGGTGAAGGTACTCACTTAAAAGAAGAAAAGTTTCTCATTGCTGGACTGCCAATGCAAACATAGTAGGGTGGTCATTAAGCAATGGGGTGGGGGAGAAGCTGGGTAGAAAAATGTGGGTGGTGGGGGGTGTAGTTGGAAATACACTCAGTCATCTACAATTTCGTAAGAAGCGTGTCAGTAAGCGTCGACTGAATTATAGGTCTGTGATGATGAATGCTCGACGAGGCTGATTGCCGACTGCTGCATTCGTGGTACAATTACCTTCTGCTTCCCTTGACCCCCTATCTTAGGCAAATGGTTTTTTAATTAAAAGGATTCTCTATTTTTCTGTAAGAAGAGAGATTTCACCCTCTCGCTCCCTCCCATCTGCTATAGTTATTCAGAGACCCCCCTTTTAAAGCAAATAGCACGTTTTTGGAGTTTTAACCCTTTCTCACTCAAGCGGAATGAGTTTTGAGACATTTACTGGAAAAAGATGATGGCGGCACTTGTTTGTTTATTGTGCTTAAAATATGCCCTTCCAGGGAAAAAGTGTACTTGCAAATAAAATAAGTCATAAACATTGAGTACTTTAATGTATAGGGTTAGAGAATATTATGATAACCATTTACTAATAACAGAAACACTAGAAACTCAAAATAGATTCACGATCGGAAATTTATACAAAGCTATAAAGAAGGGCTTGAAAAAACTCAGAAATTTTACCCGTCCTCGAGGACGGCTTGTCCAACAATGTACCCGTCTTCCTATGAAACTAACCCGTAGCTTCTAAATAAATAAAAATATAATTTCTCTTATTTATTACAAACATTTATATAAATTGCACAATGAATTAGTAGTTCAACCCCTTTCAACCACTGGGCGGTGCGTGATCAGAGGAGTTGTTAATTCCTTCGTTGGAAGTCCAAATGCACATGCACAGAGCAACTATTCTTTTGTTTACCGATTACGTGAGCATGCGCTTTTGGTCTGATGAAGGAATTAGCGGGATTTCCAGATTAGAGGGTAATTTTAGAAAAGAGGCTCTAGATTCCTGTAAGATAACAAAAATTGAAAATGTATCACGAACATTAACGGGAAAATGGCCATTCACGCGGACGTCTGATTCGAGAAATTCGTTGTTCGCGGGCAATTTTTGACCGCCGAGTACGGGCGGTTTTTCGAGTCCTGCTTTAAAGTATATATGGGCAACGGCTGACCACAGGATGGACGTGACCCACCCCTCCGTTTGATCCGGCTTACAGAATATTTTAAAATTGCTCTCAAAAATATCGCCTGCTCTTGAGAAAGAAAAAAAGTGGTATTGTTCTGGCTAGATTTCAATATAAATCAACAAAACTAATATTTTAAACATAAATCAATTAAAAACCTGAATTCAAAATGATAACTGATAAACTTTTTTTTTCATCTTCGAAGAAATGTGACATAGAAAAGGTAAGCAAGCAAACCAAATTTTGACTAAAAATATGCATCAAGAAGACATATTTTAAGTCAAAATTTGGGGCTATTTGAAGCCACAACTGGGATGGTTTGCAAGAAACATGATTTGCGCATTTGGAAGCATTTGTAAATGCTGGAAGCTTTTTTCTATGATAAAAACTTATAAATAGAAGTAACGAAATAAGATTTCAGGTGAATATTTGATGTTTTTCTGACTCATCCAACTTAATCATAATAATTAGTAAGTTTATGCCGTGATATACACTACGATTATTACTTCATCACAACTACCAATTATCATAACTCACGACTTTATTAATATCCTAAACTTTACTTCGTTACTTTTTAATGAGTAAGCATACTTTACTTAGAACAACCCAAAGAGTTATAAAAAGATGTTATATTGTTGTTACGAGAAAGCGATTAAACAAATATCTTTGATTTCACAGAGAAAATTAAGTTTTTAAAACTGCAAAGGGCTCGCCTTATTGCTCTAAAATTTAGCAATCGCTGGACTTACAATATCTTATACTGGCAACGTCAAATGGCGAAGGTAGCGACCACTAACAAGATGATCTAATAAAATTTGAAAAAGGAGCAAATTACGAGATTTGGCAATCACTGGACGTACAATAGAAACGTCTAAGCTGGCGTCATTTCTCTAACTTGTCCACCAGAGAACCATCAATGATTGCAAGTTGCAACTAATTGGAATATGTTTTGGAAATAACGCAAACAACGACCATTAGAAATAACGCAAACAACTGGTTGCCATTAAAATCCACAAAATTACTACAAATAATTTATTTATTCCTCTCAAGTGATATAATTCTGCTTCTAGCTTGGGCATCTTTATACCTAATACTAGTACCCTTATGACGTCAAATGACCAAGAAAGCAATCATTAACAAGGTGATCAAATTAAATTTGAAAAAGCTGCAGATTACGTGAGATGGCAATCACTGGTCGTACAATAGAAATTTCTAAGTTGGTATCACTTCTGTTACCTGTCCATTGGAAATCCATCAATGATCAATCAGTTACAAGGAGCAACTAATAAGGAATACGTTTCTCTTGTAATTTGAACAAGAATCGCCCAATAGGAATAACGCAAACAACTGGCTTCCATTGAAAACCACAAAATTACCGCAGTTGATTGACTTATTCGTCACAAGTGATATAACTCAGCTTCTGGCTTGGACATCTTTATACCTTATACTAGTACCCTTATAACGTAAAATGACCAAGAAAGCAATCATTAACAAGGTGATCTAATTAAATTCGAAAAAATAGCAGATTACGTGAGATGGCAATCACTGGTCGTACAATAGAAATTTCTAAGTTGGTATCACTTCTGTTACCTGTCCATTGGAAATCCATCAATGATCAATCAGTTACAAGTAGCAACTAATAAGGAATACGTTTCTCTTGTAATTTGAATAAGAATCACCCAATAGGAATAACGCAAACAGCTGGCTTCCATTGAAAACCACAAAATTACCGCAGTTGATTGATTTATTCCTCACAAGTGATATAATTCAGCTTCTGGCTTGAGCATCTTTATACTTTGTACTAGTACCCTTATGGCGTCAAATGACCAAGAAAATACTGTATCAAGTTATTCTGACCATCAGTCAGTGTGGAGAAAGAGGGGGCACGTTATGCATAACAGTATGTTGATAAACGTAATCGGTGTGGCCCAGGCGTGCTAGTGTGGAAGGGCTTAATGCACAATGGAAGAATACCACTTCCCATCTTTGAGCGATTTCGCGCTACATACCTGTGGTATTACAGAGAGATTATTCTGAATCATGTCGTCTTCTTAGGGGTGTGGTAGGTCCAGAATTTCTGTTTATAAATGACAATGTGCGACTACACAAGAATCGGACATACTCGGAAGTGAAGATTTTGTCCATAAGTAATGGCCAGCGTACTCCCCGAATCTGATTCCTATCGAGCCTGCCTGTGATGATCTTGGCAGGCGTGCTCCACATAGAACACGAAATGAATTAGATAAATCACGTCTCTTCTAAGAAGATAATGAGTAATAATTTAATTTATAAAAAAGTATGTACACACTGTTAGAATTTTCATTCAAAAATTGCGGTAAAATAAACGGCAGCAGTCTGCTCATCCAATTAACAGTAAAGTTTACGGAAAAGAACATTTTTTCTTTATGGTTTTGAAACTCTTTGCAACTAGCATGGTTAAAAAATAGTGAATGCAAAACTACACGGTTTTTTAACCATATACAACTAGCATGGCCTAAAAACAATAAAAATATAAATTTAATTGTACATTGCAGAGAGTTTAACTGAGACTAGAACCCCCGTTCTGTCGGTCAAGAGATTGACAGATTAGCTCTCTTAGCTATAATATGCAGCTATCTGGAAGAATAGTGGCTTCATTAAAAGGGTCTAATTAGTGTGATAAAATTTTGGTTGTTTAATCGTATTAGATGAAAGCAGATAATAAACGGTTTTTGTCACTTATAACAGCTTGAATACCATTTTATTTTAAAGTTATTTTACTGTTTTGTTTGATTATGGTAAATTAACAATTAAATAAATTGTTATTTGACCTTTTTTTTCCTAGAATTTTCTCACAGGGCAAAAGGCATGGATATAAAAATGCATATTGAACTTAAATGATACAATGGATAATATTTTTAAAAAGTGGTAAATTAATGTACATATGTTTGTAAATTAAAAAAGTTAGTTAAGTTCGGGTGTACCACATTTTAGTTTTACTTAAGAATAAATTCGTTGATTTTTCGTTGTTACATTTGAAATATTAAATGATTAATAGGGTCATCGAAAAAGATTTCTGAGATTTTTAAACCTCATTTAAAATCAATTTTTA
The DNA here is from genome assembly GCF_043381705.1 of Parasteatoda tepidariorum. Classification (NCBI taxonomy): domain Eukaryota; kingdom Metazoa; phylum Arthropoda; class Arachnida; order Araneae; family Theridiidae; genus Parasteatoda; species Parasteatoda tepidariorum. The sequence continues at coordinate 28,426,067 of NC_092212.1, read as the reverse complement.
ATCACGGGAATAATTTTATATAATTAATTAATTAGAATTAATTAATTGGAATTAATTAATTATAATTATTTTTTAATTAATTGGAATTATGTTAAAAGAATAACTAATAAAAGTCCACTAAAAAATTTAATCATAACTCCAACTGAAATTTCAACTCTAGAGATGCTCGAAAAATGCTGCTCTAGACTCTTGTAAAGTGTATAGAATAGCATGTCTCGTAATATATTGGAATTTTTATAAAAATATAATGTTTTTTTTAATATTTTATTACCAGATGTATGCTTGTTTATGTTTATTAACTATCGTTATTCTTTTCTTTTTTTTTGTTGTAATTCCGCCATTCTTTTTTGACGAATTCGGTCGGATCACGCTATTGGTCAAAAATACACCACTTGATGCGCGTTTGGAGATGATGTATGTGACTAACATTTGCTTGACTTCGGTGACAGATTTCATTTTCCCATTCAACAAGTTAAATTTTAAGTTTTTTTATATCTATTTAATAAATTCATTCTTAATTTTATTACAATCTCAAGATATATAACTGCATACATTTTCAAATGCGTTTATTAGTCTAGTATTTCAAATTAAGTGGGAAAAAAAAGGCTGTTCAATGGAAAACAGTTATGCAGGTAACCGAATTTAAGATAAAAGGATAAGAGAAATAGTAATTGTACTACTGGTCTTTAGTTTTCAAAAGCCATGATATATAATTAGTACAATTACTGCGACTGCAGACAGTATTTTATTCTATTTATGTTGCAAATGTTTGTAATAAATAAGGCATAAAATTAAACAAATATTTTCTAAAGTAATTAGAATTATACAAAAATAATAAAAGCACTATTTGCAATTCATTCTCTATTCGAATCAAAGTCATAGAAATTAAATTTAATACTGATATTACGTAAACTAAATAAGTCCAGAGCACATTAGAAAATTAGAAAGCGAAATCTGCTACCAAAGTCATGAAAAACGCCAAGGCACACAATTTCTCTTCTCACATGTAACGATGTCATTTTCGACTAATTGCGCGATCCGGTCTCTTAGAAATTTAATCATTTGGTTACTGTGGTGTTTCTTGCTTTGTTTTTCTTCTTTGTATATTTTCCAGTAGCAATTTGAAGTTTTCTGTTTCAAATCTTTTTTGCTTTTCTCATTCATGTCTGGCAAATTCAAAGAATGGGTGTCTATTTTAGAGCACTCAGAATAAGTCAACGTTTTCTCAATTCTTATTTTTTTTTTGAAGTTGGGGAAGCGTTAGCCCACCTAATATGGTGCCTCTGAAAGAGTGGCCAACAAATTTACCCTGCCGACGGAACTGTGTAGGGGTCAGGGAACTGGCATTGTATCAAGAAGGTTCTGGGTTCGAATCCCGGGCAGGGCATGGATATTCCTTCATTCTCTGTACTATCTGTCCTTACTGTGGGAGTAACATTGTCCTACCTAGTATGGTGCCCCTAAAAGAGTGGCCAACAAATATGCCCTGTAAAATGTTTCAGCCAATCGGACTGCGTAGGGGTCAGTGAACAGGCATTGTATCAAGAAGGTTCTGGGTTTGAATCCCGGGCAAGACATGGATGTTGTTTCATTCTCTGTACTATCTGTCCTAACTGTGGGAAGAACGTTTTATCACTTAATATGATGCCCCTAAAAGAGTGGTCAACAAATATGCCCTGTAAAATGTTTCAGCCAATTGGACTGTGTAGGGGTCAGTGAACAGGCCTTGTATCAAGAAGGTTCTGGGTTTGAATCCCGGGCAAGACATGGATGTTGTTTCATTCTCTGTACTATCTGTCCTAACTGTGGGAAGAACGTTTTATCACTTAATATGATGCCCCTAAAAGAGTGGTCAACAAATATGCCCTGTAAAATGTTTCAGCCAATCGGACTGCGTAGGGGTCAGTGAACAGGCCTTGTATCAAGAAGGTTCTGGGTTTGAATCCCGGGCAAGACATGGATGTTGTTTCATTCTCTGTACTATCTGTCCTAACTGTGGGAAGAACGTTTTATCACTTNCAAACTAATATAATTCTGTTCAATTTTGTTACAGCATTTTAATTTTTTAATACAAGTAATGTAACAAACAATTAGGTTAGTGATGACTGTGGTGAAAGAAATGGCGAATTGAACTTGATTTTTGTAAAAGTCATCCAGGTAAACACACCCTTAATACAGTAATTTAGAAAGCTTATTAGATCCTTGGAATTCGAGCTAATATGTAGATATTAGTAACATTTAGTAATAACGTTTTTAACACATCTATATAGGGTTTGAAGTAACTGAGCTTACTCTGAGCTTATTCGTCCCAACTGCGCATGCTTAGTTAATCCGGAACATGCGCACGTTTATCGGTGGTGCAACATATGTCTCATCTCTAATAGCATATCTCTTCTGCCAATTAGCTATTGAAAAGGAATAAGTAAATTTTGAAACTATGCCACAGACTATTAGATTTGTTTTTACAGTAACACTGTAAACAGTGTCAATTATACTGCAACAGTTATAATAAACAAACTGTCTCAACTAGGATATAGTTAAAATGGGCAAATAATAGAAAAAAAACAAGCTAACCAATACCAAAAACTGAAGTACTGTTACTGACTTTCCCCAATTATGCTGGTACCTTATTACATCTGCCATTTTTGGTCTCAGAATAATTTACTACTTTTTAATAAGCTAGTACATTCATTCATTATAAAATATCAAATAGTGTATTAAAGTTTTTTATATAGTATATGCATTCTTAGTCTTTTCCATATCCAAGTATAAAGTTATGATATATAAGTATATAAGTATAAATATATCTAAGGTTTCCATATCTAAGTTTCCATACTAAGTTTTCCATATCTAAGTTTTCCATATATTTTATAAAGTTATAAAGTATTTTGTATTAATAATTTTTTAAGAACTGGTGTACTGTTACTGACTGTGCCAGCTCATGTTGGTTCCTAATTTAATCTGCCATTTATTTTCTCAAAATAATTTACTATTTTTTTTACAAACCAATATGCATTAATTTATTATAAAATAGTAAATAGTTTTTCTAAAGTCTTCTATAATAATCAATAATTCAAACACTCAGAGTGCTCATAAAAACTTAAAACGCAAACAACATTTAAAATAAGATTATAATCCTTGCTTCCAGAAGAGCATCCGTCTGAATAAATTATCACTGTAACCAAGTAAATCTAATGTACCCCCAACTTCTCACTCTCACTGCTTTCAGAATAGCCGTGCAAATACACACTAACAGGATAAAAAAAAATTATTTTTTCCCTTCATCACTAGACATCTCCTATTTCTTTACGCATTTTTTCCCTTTTTTCCCATCCATGAGTACACAGGCTCTCATCCTCAGCATCCCTTTTTTTTTGCTCTTCAGCCTCTTTTTTTCCATCCTCCTCCGATCCGAGGGTGAAGGTACTCACTTAAAAGAAGAAAAGTTTCTCATTGCTGGACTGCCAATGCAAACATAGTAGGGTGGTCATTAAGCAATGGGGTGGGGGGAGACGCTGGGTAGAAAAATGTGGGTGGCGGGGGGTGTAGTTGGAAATACACTCAGTCATCTACAATTTCGTAAGAAGCGTGTCAGTAAGCGTCGACTGAATTATAGGTCTGTGATGATGAATGCTCGACGAGGCTGATTGCCGACTGCTGCATTCGTGGTACAATTACCTTCTGCTTCCCTTGACCCCCTATCTTAGGCAAATGGTTTTTTAATTAAAAGGATTCTCTATTTTTCTGTAAGAAGAGAGATTTCACCCTCTCGCTCCCTCCCATCCGCTATAGTTATTCAGAGACCCCCCTTTTAAAGCAAATAGCACGTTTTTGGAGTTTTAACCCTTTCTCACTCAAGCGGAATGAGTTTTGAGACATTTACTGGAAAAAGATGATGGCGGCACTTGTTTGTTTATTGTGCTTAAAATATGCCTCCAGGGAAAAAGTGTACTTGCAAATAAAATAAGTCATAAACATTGAGTACTTTAATGTATAGGGTTAGAGAATATTATAATAACCATTTTCAAACAACAAAAACACTAGAAACTCAAACTAGACTCTCGATAGGAAATTTATACAAAGTTTAAGGCATACATGGGCAACGACTGACAGCAAGATGGATCTGGCCCAACCTGATGGCTTGCGGAATATTTTAAAATTGCTCTCAAAAACAGATGCAAATATCGTCTGTTCTTGAGAAAGAAAAAAAGCGGCATTGTTCTGGCTAGATTTCAATATAAATCAACAAAACTATTATTTTTAACATAAATTGAATAACATAAATTAACTACCACTTGAAAATATTTATTCGCTGTCCAGAGCCAGTTGTCATCTGTGTTTATAAATAATACTATTTTGTGTGTTCTATATTGCATTAATTTCTTCAAAACCATTTTAGTAACGATAATAATATTAAAAAAATTAAAAATTTACTCGAATTATGTGTTTCTAATAATCTTGGCTTCGCTGGTCACCGATGACCACCGTGGCTCTTCGAACCAACTCAGTGTCTGTCACCGGTGACCCCCGTGGCATTCAACGTGTTAATAAAGGAAACCTCACTAGGAAATGTATTGAATAGTATATGAGATGGATTTTCTTTCGTCAAAATTTTCAGTGGCCGTTTTGAATTTATTTGGAAAATATCAATAATGCAATGCTCAATTCTTTAAGTCAAGTCATGGGTAGTTCTGAGATTGTTACAATGATCTTCATGATTCACTGGATTGCCGATAGGGAACAATATGAAAAGTCGAAGTGGTGTCAGATAAAATTGCTTTTCTGCACTCCAGAGTCAGGGATAATTGCTCAGAATTAAAATCAATCAAATCTTCCTAATAATGAAAGCTACTGGTTTACTTTTACATAAATACCTGAATTCAAAATGATAACCAATAAACTTTTTTTTAACTTCGATGAAAAGTGACATAGAAAAGGTAAACAAGGAAACCAAATTTTGACTTAAAATATGCATCAAGAAGACCTATATTTTAAATCAAAATTTGGCGCTATTTGAACCCACAACTGGGATGGTTTGCAAGAAACATGATTTACGCATTTGGAAGCATTTGTAAATGCGGGAAGCTCTTTTCTATGATGAAAACTTATAAACAGAAGTAACGAAATAGGATTTCAGATGAATATTTGATGTTTTTCTGACTCATCCAACTTAATCATAATAATTAGTAAATTTATGCCTTGAAATACACGACGATTACATCACAACTACCAATTATCATAACTCACGACTTCATTAATATCCTAAACTTTACTTCGTTATTTTTTAATGAGTAAGCATACTTTACTTAGAACAACCCAAAGAATTATAAAAAGATGTTATATCTTTGTTACGAGAAAGCGATTAAACAAATATCTTTGATGTCACAGAGAAAATTAACTTTTTAAAACTACAAAGGGCTCACCTCATTGCTCTAAAATTTAGCAATCGCTGGACTTACAATATCTTACACTAGCATCGTCAAATGACGAAGGTAGCGACCACTAACAAGGTGATAAAATAAAATCTGAAAAAGGAGCAAATTACGAGATTTGGCAATCACTGGACGTACAATAGAAACGTCTAAGCTCGCATCATTTCTCTTACTTGTCCACCAGAGAACCATCAATGATTGCAAGTAGCTACTAATTGGAATATGTTTCTCTTGGAATTTGAATAATAATCGTCTATTAGAAATAACGCAAACAACTGGTTGCCATTAAAAACCACAAAATTACTGCAATTAATTGATTTATTCCTCTTATGTGATATAATTCAGCTTCTAGCTTGGGCATCCTTATATCTTATACTAGTACCCTTATGACGTTAAATGACCAAGAAAGCAATCATTAACAAGGTGATCTAATTAAACTTGAAAAAGCAGCAGATTACGTGATATGGACGGCGTACAATAGAAATGTCTAAGTTGGCATCACTTCTCTTACCTGTCCATTGGAAATCCATCAATGATCAATCAATTAGAAGTAGCAACTTATAGGAATACGTATCCCTTGGAATTTGAATAAGAATCACCCAATAGGAATAACGCAAACAACTGGCTTCCATTGAAAACCACAAAATTACCGCAGTTGATTGATTTATTCTTTACAAGTGATATAATTCAGCTTCTGGCTTTGGCATCTTTATAGTTTTAGTAGTGTCCTTTTGGCTTCAAATGACCAAGAAAACACAGTGGTAAGTTATTCTGACCACCAGTCAGTGTGGAGAGAAAAGGGAGCAAGTTATGCATAACACGTATGTTGACGAACGTGATCGATGTGGCCCAGGCGTGCTAGTGTGGAAGGGCTTAATGCACAACGGAAGAACACCGCTTCCCATCTTTGAGCGATTTCGCGCTACATCCCAGTGGTATTACAGAGAGATTATTCTGAATCATGTCGTCTTTTTAGGGGTGTGGTAGGTCCAGAATTTCTGTTTATAAATGACAATGCGCGACTACACAAGAATCGGACATACTCGGAAGTGAAGGTATTGTCCATAAGCAATGGCCTGCGTACTCCCCGAATCTGAATCCTATCAAGCCTGCCTGGGATGATCTTGGCAGGCGTGCTTCGCAAAGAACACGAAATTAATTAGATAAATCACGTCTCTTCTAAGAAAAAAATGAGTAGCAATTTAATTTATAAAAAAGTATGGACACACTGTTAGAATTTTCATTTCAAAATTACGGTAAAATAACCGACAGTAGTCTGCACATCCAATAAACCGTAAAGTTTACGGCAAAGAACATTTTTCCATTATGGTTTTGAAACTCTTTACAACTAGCATGGTTAAAAAACCATGAATGCAAAACTACACGGTTTTTAAACCATATACAACTAGCATGGCCTAAGAACCATAAAAATATAAATTTAATTCTACATTGGAGAGAGTTTAACTGAGATTCGAACCCCCGTTCTTACGGTAAAGAGACTGACAGATTAGCCCTCTCAGCTATAATATGCAGCTATCTGCAAGAATAGGGGCTTCCTTAAGTGGGTCTAATTAGAGCGATAAAATTTTGGTTGTTTAATCGTATTAGATGAGAGCAGTTAATGAAAGGGTTTTTCTCAATTTTAACAATTTGAATACCATTTTATTTTAAAGCTATTTAACTGTTTTGTTTGATTATGGTAAATTAACTATTAAATAAATTGTTATTTTACCTTTTTTTTCTTAGAATTTTTTAACAGGGCGAAAGGCATGGATATAAAAATGCTTATTGAACTTAAATGATACAATTGGTAATATTTTTAAAAAGTGGTAAATTAATGTACATAGGTTTATAAATTAAAAAAGTTAGTTAATTTCGGGTGTACCACATTTTAGTTTTACTTAAGAATAATGTTGTTGTTTTTTCGTTGTTACATTTGAAATATTAAATGATTTATAGGGTCATTGAAAAAGATTTTAGAAATTTTTAAACCTCATTGAAAATCAATTTTTAACTGTAGGAGAATAATTGTTGCGTTGAAATATAGAGAAAGAACTTCATTTCTTTTTTAATTAATTAGAATTATGTTAAAATAATTACTAATAAAAGTCTACTAAAAAATTGAATCATAACTTCAACTGAAATTGTAACTCTAGCGATGCTCGAAAAGTGCTGCTCTAGACTCTTGTAAAGTGTATAGAATAGCATATCTCGTAATATATTGGAATTTTTATAAAAATTTAATATTTTTTTAAATATTTTATTACCAAATGTATGCTTGTTTATGTTTATTAACTATCGTTATGTTTTTTTTTGTTGTAATTCCGCCATTCTTTTTTGACGAATTTGGTCGGATCACGCTATTAGTCAAAAATACACCACTTGATGCGCGAATGGAAATGATGTATGTGACTAACATTTGCTTGACTTCGTTGACAGATTTCATTTTCCTATTCAACAAGTTAAATCTTAAGTTTTTTTTTATATCTATTTAATAAATTCATTATTAATTTTATTACAATCTCAAGATATATAACTACATACATTTTCAAATGCGTTTATTAGTCTATTATTTCAAATTAAGTGAGAAAAAAAAGGCTGTTCAATAGAAAACAGTTATGCAGTTTACTGAATTTTAAATAAGAGGATAAGAGAAATAGTAATAGTACTACTGGTGCTTAGCTTTCAAAATCCACGATATTTAATTAGTACAATTACTGCGACTGTAAACAGTATTTAATTTTGTCTAAGTTGCAAACGTTTGTAATAAATAAAGCATAAAATTAAACAAATATTTTTTTAAAATAATTAAAGTTAAGCAAAAATAATAAAAGCACTACTTGCAATTCGTTCTCTATTCGAATCTAAGTCATGGAAATAAAATTTAATACTGATATTACGTAAACATTTACACAAATGAAATAAGTCCAGAGTACATTAGAAAGCGAAATCTGTAGCCAAAGTCATGAAAAACGCCATGGCACACAATTTCTCTTTTCATATGTAGCGATGTCCTTTTCGACTAATTGCGCGATCCGGTCACTTAAAAATTTAATCACTCGTCTTTCGGCTACTGTGGTGTTTCTTGCTTTGTTTTTCTTCTTTGTATTTTTTCCAGTAGCAATTTAACTTTTTCTGTTTTATATCTTTTTGCTTTTCTCATTCATGTCTGGCAAATTCAAAAAATGGGTGTCTTATTTAGAGCACTCAGAATAAGTCGACGTTTTCTCAGTTATTATTTTTCTGAAGTGGGGGAAGCGTTAGCCCACCTAATATGGTGCCTCTGAAAGAATGGCCAACAAATCTACCCTGCCGACGGGACCGGGTAGAGGTCAGGTAGCTGGCATTGCAGCGGAAAGGTTCTGGGTTCAAATCCCGGGCAGGGTATGGATATTCTTTCATTCTCTGTACTATCTGTCCTTACTATGGGAGTAACATTGGCCAACTTAATATGGTGCACCTGAAAGAGTGGCCAACAAATATGCCCTGTAAAATGTTACAGCCTATCGGACTGCATAGGGGTCAGCGAACTGGCCTTGTAATCAGGAAGGTTCTGGGTTTGAATCCCGGGCAAGACATGGATGTTCTTTCATTCTCTGTACTATCTGTCCTAACTGTGGGAGCAACGTTTTATCACCTAATATGGTGCCCATGAAAGACTGGCCAACGAATCTGCCCTTCGAATCCGGTATTGACAAAATGTAAACACAGGTGGGCATTGAAAATAAAAAATAAAATAAAATGTTTTTGAAGCAAATGAAGTAGTCCTATTATCAATTTATCATTCCGTTTCTGTTTCCTGGGATTATTCATTGAATTTCTTACTTGTATCAATATTATTTCTTTTTGTCTCAATGCAACATTTTTTGTTATATCCCAAATTAGTTAAAGTGGTTGATTCTTATTTAGTAGTTTGCATGTCCCAATCCAATCCTATTCTTAAAGATGTGAGTTTTAATGTTGTAAGCATGATTTGGTAGGAAAAAAAGAATCAAACTTACATCATGTCGATATTTTTTCCAAAGCTGTCCACCGGTTTTGGAACCAAGCTTGTGAATACTCCGGTATGTACATTTTTATATCTAAATATATTTATTTCATAAAAAAAAAACAATTTACCATAAATGTTATCTGTCATTTTACGTATCACAATAGTTTGTTGATGAAGGCAAAACATTAACACAAACATAATTGTTAATTGATGAAGGCAAAACATTAACATAAGCATAATTGTTAATTGATGAAGGCAAAATATTAACATAAACATAATTGTTAATTGTATCTTCGCTTCAATAATTCTCCGGATACATATTATTTTTTAAAAGTAGAAACAACATGACTTTTAGGTGCGGGATAATAATAAATAAAAATTGAAGAATATTTAATAACATTAGCTCAGAATTATTTTTATTAATGCAAAACTGTTACATCAATATGAAAGAAATAGATATCTATACATCTGCACAGAGAAAAAAGTTATGGCAAAATTATCGCACTGTAAGGTAATAACATTTCTAGTGAAAAAAAACAATAATTCTGGTTAACAAAGCGAAACTATACTTTAGTTAAACCATTCATTTGGTAATTTTACCGTTCATATCGTAACGGTTTACCAGAAATTCTGATCTCCGAAACTATAGTTTTTATTACCACACATCTATAAAAAATGAAAGACTGGAAAGCAAATTTAACCGAATAAATAGTTTTTCTGCCATGCTCTAAAGTATCATGATAAAATTACTAAATTTTACCACATTTATCAAATTACATCACATCATGCCAAAATTATGACCTAAGCAGCTTCTGTAAAAATTATCAAGTTTTTTAGTGTTTCCATACAGCTTAAATTATTTCTATCATATTCTTGTAGTTTTGACCATATGTCTTTTCTAAGTGTATGTGGAAGAAACTTTAAAAATTGAATACGTTATTTAAATAAAGCTGTTAAAAATATATTACCTAGTAAAAAAAATTCTTTTTTGAAAAAATATTAAAATTGCTTATTAATAAGTAAAAATGTAACTATCGTTACGACTTTCTTATTTGTTTTTATAATAAATTAATACTGTGTAAAAAAAAGATTAATACTACATTTTTTCAAATTTTTATTCAATATAGCTATAAAGTTTATTATTATTTTTTTATTTTCTAATTATAAAATTTTACATTTCCTGTTTACTTTTTTTCTTTAATTTATTATAGAAAAATATTTTGATTTTAAATGCTTGAACATTTTAAAATTTCTTTTTACACAATCTGTCTTTAAACCTTAATATTTCTTTAAAAAATTTATTAAATCAAACTATAACAGCACTTTTTGGATTTTTTTGTAAATTTTTTTCAAATCCAACTATAAACTATAGGTTTACATTTTGTTTTTCAATTAAATCTAGCTACAAACATTTTTTAAATATTCTTTTAAATCTAATTATAAGCTTTGGTTATTTATTCTGCCGTCAAAATTATAGGGAAAAACACCAATAATCAACTACAAATTTACAAATTATAAAAAGAAGTTTGTTTACATGTTTATGCCTTTAAATTCATTCCCGATTCATTTCGAACACATTTATGAATTTTCATACATTAAAAAAAATCTCGCAGACGAATTCCAATAATTAATTTGCATATCTGGCAATACAAACGCAGTCACGTATTTAAATTTTTACAGGTTATTTGCTTATTCTAACGAATATCAAAGGGCGAATCGAATCTATAATCCTTTTCAGAAAATCTAACTATAAGCATTTGAATTTTCTTTTTAAGTTTTTAATTAAATCGTATTACAAACACTTTTCAAAATAATTTTTTTGAAAATCTAAATACACATTTTTACAATATTTTTTTTTCAATTTGACTTTAAACCTTCATATTAATTTTTTAAATATATCTATAAACTTTTTCTTTTTTACATTTTTCCATCAACATTACTTTCTACATTTTCACGTAAGAAAGTTACTAAATGTTTTAAACTTTCCACTGGTATTAATAGCAGAAACAAAATAAAATGAACTAATATATCTTAAACAGTAAGGTTAGTTGTTGTGCAATCAAAGTTATTAAAACACAAATAATCAACTACAAATTTACAAAATGTAAGAAAAGATTTATTTATGTCTTAGAATTCTCATACATTAAAATATATATATATATATATATATATATATTTATATATATNCATATAATTTAATTCAACATGAAAAGTTACTTTAGGAAACATATCAAAACATTCACATAATCCTAGGATAGCAATATAAAGTGTGCACATAAGTACTTATATATATATATATATATATCTTTCTTCATGCTATCTGTAAATTATTACGTTTTTCATACTCAATGTTATTAAGATTTAAAAATCAATCATTTACAATAACAAATAGAACTCTAATGTGACCATACAGATGAGATAATCTCTAACTGTTCTTAACTTTATACTGATATCATTATGAGAAATAAAATACAAGAAACTAACATAACAAACAAACTAACTAATTCTCATACATTTAAAGAAAATCTTGCAGATGACTTTTAACAACTAATAAGCATATCTGGCAATATAAATACAGTTACGTATTTGCATTTCTGGTAGGTTATTGGCTTATATTAACTGGTATCGAAGAGGAAATCGAGTCTATATTCCCTTTTGGGTTTTTTGTGACTTTTTTTAAATCCACCAATAAACTTTTAAATTTTCTTTTTAGGTATTTCATTAAATCTAATTGCAAACATTTTTCAAAATATTTTTTTTGAACTTAAATCATATACGTTTCCTTTTATTTTAAATTATGTCTTCATTCTGAATATAAACTGTTCCGCTTTTCAAACTCATTGTTACTAATATTCAAAAATCAACCAATCATAGCAGCAAATTAAATTCTAACGTGACCATACAGATATCATTAAGATAAGACAACCACTAAATGTTCCAAACTTTTCGCTGATACCATTATCAGAAATAAAATACAAGAAACTAACATAACTTAAACAGTATGACTATTTGTTCAGCAATCAAAATTATTAAAACAGAGATAATCAACTACAAATTTACAAAATGTAACAAAAGATTTGTTTATGTCTTGAAATTCATTTCCAATTCATTTTGAACACGCTTACGAATTCTCATACATTAAAAAAAAATCTCGCAGACGACTTCCAATAACTAATACGCATATCTGGCAATACAAACGCTGTCACGTATTTGCGTTTCTGGCAGGTTATTGGCTTATGTTAACGGAAATCGAAGGGGCATCTGCCATGTTTTCCCCCTGATTGATTTTGTCAATGAATCGTAGTATTAAAATAGGATGGTAATAACCGTTTCATTGAATGGAGTAGCAGAGGACTTGAACTGCTTGCTTATGGTTTATTTGTAGCGGAAATCGAATTTCGAATATTTACTTTTTACACCTTACTTACAGTCGTAGTGACAGATCCCATTTTTAACCTGTTAACATCTGAGCTGGAGCGATCATATTAAGTGGTATTCAATGATTTTTAACTTTGTTGTCATATTGCATGGCCTTCTTATTGAAGAGTGATTGAGAAAAAATTTATTTTCTCCCACAGTAGGTTTTTAAATGGTGTTTACCTCTTGAAGTTTTTCAGTTAAATAACTTTACTGAATAATAATTATACATTGCATTATACGAAACTGTCTTTTTTTTAATATTTGTTCTTTTAACGCTATTGGCTTGAGTTATTTTGTAAGAAAGTTAATTATTATTATACCTTATCAAATTGAGTGACAGGTTATTTTGTTTTATCGAGCTCATGGCTTATTAGTAAGTTTAATAACACAAATTTAGGGGGGGGGGGTATTATTAAAATGTCACGAAATATTTCAGCTGTTATTATTTTAAAATTTATTTTAATACTTAAATGATTATTTGTTTACCATAATTATTTATAATTTAGCTTTTATAATTAAAAATCTAAACTTAAAACAGCATGAGTTATTTTAAAATTATTCATTGTTTTTCAAATTTAACAGACCTTATAATAGGCTATTTTCCACTATCGAATTGAATTTTACCTTCAAAATACAGATTATTTTATTTCTTTAGGAGTTGTTACTCTTTATTTTTATGAGTTTTCATTCTTTTCATGAACAATTGTTTTTGTTTTTTAAGAGTTATTATTTTCTAATTTAACGAATTTTAGTTATTTGTTTATATGAGTTATTATTTTAAAGTTCATTTCAATATTTATATAATTATTTAATGATTTCGCTTATTTGTAAATGATTTTTTCAAATGAGACAGGCTATACGTAAAAAAATATAATTATTTGTTAAGAAACTCTTTGAATTTAAATAATAACCTGTTAAAAAATTCCATCATATGATTTTATTCTTAAAATAATTGCCCGTTCAATATTATTCATGATATTTAAAATAAAACGTTGAATAAAACAAAATATTTTTATAACAAAATTAATCAATATCAATAATAATAATGTCATCTAAATTATAAACTAAAGAAGAATTAAAGTTGTCTTTGCCAAGTCCCTTAGGGCAAACTCAATAAATATATAGCACTAAAAATCTATAATAAAATCCCTCTTATGAATTAGCTTAAATGAGGCATTTTGTAAACTAAATAGTATTTTAAATATATCTAGTATTTTTGAGAAAATTTTTATTGTTTTAAAATTACCTTGATATTCCACATCTAAATTTTTTCAGTAAGTTTAGTTTAAAATTCATTAGATTTTTTATTCGAAAATTTAAATAAAGGACTCTTTAAATTTGAAATGCATACTTCAAAATTAACTAAATAAAATACATTTAAAGATGATTACTCTCAAAAACAGAATACGAGACACGCTTATGCGGGATATTTTTTAGCGATTTATAAACTCTCTAGATTTATTTTTAAGAAAAAAAAACTAATTAAGAATAATATTAAGTAATAAATTATTGTTAGCATTTGAAACAGTTTCTAATATATTTTTTAGTGTTTCGCTACTAGACTATTTTTATGCCAAAATACAGGACTAATTATAAAACAAAACTCTTTATTTTAAATTGTTTAGTGCTGGTTATGACTTTGAGACATATTTTTGAATCAAGAATTTAACTAAAAAACCATTTATTGTTTGCAATTACTTTTATTAAACCATACTTAAATGCATAATGAAACAAACAACTTAATGCGTTTTTATTACTCATTATTTTAAAGTGGATAATCATGTGATTTATAAGCTTAATAAAACACCACTTAAAATGAATCAAAAGAAAATCTCCACGTTTTGTAAAGATGAAAAGCACACATCTCCAAAACCTCCTTTCATCGAAAATCACGGCTGATTCACTCAAATAACAATCACTTTGTACGAAACCTCCGAAGAGGTATTTACTGAAGTGTATTTTATAAAAAGAATTTCAAGTAAAAAATAAAAAGTGGTAGCATTAGTAGTTCCTCTACTTTTCGGCTGTTAGAAAACGAGTGAAATCTCAACTTTGAAGTACATTAGAAGAAAGAAGAAAAAAAAGAGGAAAAAAAGCCTCTTGTGGAATAATTGAGTTCTTTTCTCACTTCTTTCTCTTCATCATCATCTTTATCATTCTAAAGAAGAAAAAGAAGTGTAACCAATTTTCCACCACCTCAACAAGGCATCTTCAAATCTTTTCCTTTTGATGAAGGGCGCAAGCATTTTAAGCCCCGGCGTGAAAAGAGCAACATAAATGCTACCCCCTTCTTCAGCCCCACTGAAAAAAACAAGCTCACTTAAAAGACCGTGTTGTTGCCTTTTTTTTTCTTTCTAGATTATTTTAGTTCTTTTTTTCTTATTTAAAAGAAGTGGTAGTAAAAGATGAATGATCCAAGAAGATTCGTTTCTTCTTCATCTATTTTGAGTTAATTCAAACTCCAATGGGTTCTCGAATCACAATGGAATGGTGGGGTTAAAAATAAAAAAAGCGTTTAGTAGTAGGGTTAAATTCTTTTCAATTTCCAACACTTGCTTTAAGGTTAAAAAGGGTGAATATTGACTTTATGAAAACCCGTTTTTGGTGTAATATCTCGTATACCTCTCTAAATACATTCATTATTATTACGTAAGTATTTTCTACTTTAACTTTTTTTTTGTCAAATCCTAAAACTAGCTCGTCTGTTTTGGATGTGCCTTTTTTTAAATATAAAAAAACTTAACTGTTTTTCATAGTTTTTAAGTTTTCTTTTTTAAAATATTTGATTGATGATGATGAATAAGTATTAAAGAGTCTCAAGACTTTTCAAGCAGTAAAGTGGTACGCGTAAACGAAAATTATTTTAAACCACTACAACCTTGCTAAAAAAATGAAAGAATTGTGATAAATATATGTTAAACGTGGTTTACAGTTTCTCAGTTGTACTGGCCAAAGCAATTTTAAAATTCATTTCCAGATAATTTAAAACTTTAATTATCCTGTAATTATCATAGAAAAGGTTTTCTCTTTCAAAATATTGTGTGATAATAATTATTGTGCTTTGAGTCCATTTTCTTCGGAATTGATAAAGAAAAAACTTTTTTTTCACTTTCATACATTTTAAATCAGATATTTTTCTTGGAATATAATCATTACATTCTTCTTACATATTCTTAAATGTTATTTTACAAGAAGTTTCTTGGTACAATTTCATTCCTCACACCAGTTGTTCTAAAATGTTCGTCTATAAATTTCTTTTTAGAACATAATCATTTCACATAATCAAACTCTTTCTATTCCTCATATTACACTGTGAAAAATTCCGGACCAAATTGCGGTAAAAAGTTCCGGCACTCAGGATGCCGGTACTTTTACCGCAAAATCCATTTTGACCCGAACAAGTTACGGAACAAAAAAGGATATTAATACCGTAATTTTTACAGTAATAATTACCGCAAAATCACTCTAATTAAATAAATATTACTGAAAAAATTAACAGTTCCTATAGTAAAACAACTGAATCACTTTAATTAAGTTAATATTACTGTAAAAATTACGGTACACTATTTTGCGACAAAAGTGAATTTTAAGGCTAAAAATATTTTACGGATGATGCACTTAAAGTACCTATACCATAATTTGTCGCTGAAGTTTTTACTGTGTAGTAGTTATTGTATGATTTTTTCACTAGCACATTTCAATCTTTACACTAAGTATTCTTGCATGTTATAAGACGTTTTCTCAAAATATATTCCATTCTTCACGAACATTCCATTCTTTCTACTACTTCTTCTTGAATATTATTTTGTAAGTTATTTTCTAGGAGCATGCTTTATTCTTCTTCGAACACATTCCATTCTTTGTTTTTTACTGGAACATGTACCAAACTTCATGGAACACATTTCATTATTCGTAATTATTATTCTTAAATGTTATAAGATCATTCCAGGAACATATTCCATTTTTCATTGAACATATTTTATTTTGTGCTTCGTGGTAGTTATTCTTAAATGTTACTTTATAGATTTTTTCGGCCCATATACATTCATTCTTGAACAAATTTCATCCGTCGTGGAAGTTATTCTTAATCGTAATTTTATTTTTAAGTTGGGTTAAAACTAGTTAACATAAGCATTAACATAAGCATTACAAAACTGAATAAATTGAAACCTTTGTTAGTACTCAAAAGAATTTTCATTTTTCATGATATAAGTTGCTTTTCACGAGCAACAATATTTCATAAAATATAAATTTCAGAGAAGCAACATTAAAACTTTGAGTACAAAGATAAATCTTCTGCAAAAGAACATGTTGAAGTCATTTTTTTTTATTCTTGCATTCGTTCCAGCAACAATCAAAATTTTATTTTTTTCGCCAACACTGACGCCAGCAGACGACATCTTTGGCAAAAAAGCAGTGCCGTTCTATTTCGAACATTCGTTTCTAGAAAAGCTTCCAGAATCGCTTGGCACAAGCCTGGTCTACCGAAGGGGAGATCACTGAAGCGATGGGAGCGGCTGGAATCAATCAGTCATATTTCAGTGGCGTGCTGGCACAGTGGCGTCTTTTTCTGAAGCAACTACCGTCTCCCCTTTTAACACCGGGAATCTCTGTCTCTTCCCCTCCTACCTTCACTCTGTTGCATCGGCAGCCGCAAAAAGTTTGTTTGAATAAAACCCTTTCTGCTCTTTAAAGCATGAAATCTCATGCATTGGTCTCCTCGGCTCCTCTTTTTCGAATTCTGCACCACCCCTCCCATCTCACTGTAACCGTAAAAACCTCACGATTCATTTCTTACCATCTCCATATGAAGATAGATTTCATTTTGACCTCGTCTTTCTATGAAGTCTACAATTTTTTTTTCCTGACTTATTCTCTTCCAGAATTCGGTATGGGCTTCTTCATAGTGCCGATTTCCTGTTCTTTGATCTGTAGTGCATCGATTCGGCAGACGATTTTTTTTTCTTGTTGCCTCTTTAAATTCTAAATTCTTGAAAAAAATTTGATATTTCCTTCTTTGAATCATTCTTGAAAGAATTTTATGAATTGAAATCATACTTGAAATATTATATCCATTGCAAAAACTAAATACTATTTTAAATTAAATATGCTTCTCGTTTGTATGATGAAAGCATATTTCTAAAGACAACTTGATCAGTAAGAATGTTAGCTTACAACTCTTATCTATTTTTGTCAAAGAATGCAAACGACTTCTTTCATACGACAAGTTTTAAGAATACATTATTGCAGCTGTTTGCCTCTCTCCGAGTTATAAGATAAACAAGGATCTTTTAGTCGAAAGGCTCTCTATAAGATACTATTCAATACTAATACCTAATGTTACATTAAATTGTATCTCTTTTTTTACTGTACTCTCAAAAAACACTTCCTTAAGAATAACACTGTCCGCCTTTTTTTTTTCTTTTTTTTTGTAAAAGATCTGTTATTATAAGATCATGCAATTCTTTTAATTGTAATCATCTATCATGCGTTCATAGTTTTTAGAATTTATTATTGAAACTGTTCACAACACCAAGTTACAAGACAGGCAAGGATATAAGCATTACATACTCTGACCCTCTTTCTAGTATAGGGTTATAGCAGGTGAAATACCGTAATATCTTCAGTATTTGATTAACATTATACGTTTTTTTTTATTGGCGCAAGTTTCGTGAAGCAAAATTCGGTATATAAAAAAAACTTACTTCTTAATTTTTGTCTCTTTTTTTATGTTCGTAATTATTAATGCAAAGTGAATGTTATTATTAACGGAAATTTGTAATTATTAAAGCAAAGTGAATGTTGTTATTAAAGCAAAGTGAATGTTGTTATTAAAGCAAAGGGAATGTTGTTATTAAAGCAAAGTGAATGTTGTTAAAGCAAATTTGTAATTATTAATGCAAAGTGAATGTTATTATTAAAGCAAATTTGTAATTATTAAAGCAAAGTGAATGTTATTATTAAAGAAAATTTGTAATTATTAACGCAGAGTAAATGCTATTATTAAAACAAATTCGTAATTATTAACGCAAAGTGATTGAACAGATTATCCGAAAGCAGCTCCTTAGACTGTAAATTCAAAAGCAACAGACTAAAATAGTTCAGTTATTCTTTTAAGAAATACATTTGTAGAGATATTTATCAATACATAACTGAAACAAGTCGGGCATCAGTACGAAGGTGGCATCTCCTGCATAAAAATTGCCCTTTTGTATAATATTTCCTTCGTATTAGGAAAAATAATAGACCTCATCGTAGGAAAATAATAGCACAATTTCATTAAAAGTTTAGCTAAAAGCTTCCCCTGCTCGTCCAAAATTCTCAATCTATTAATGAGAAAATTCTTTGCGCCCTCCTTACTTTGAAAATAAAAGCTACAAATTGCGTTGAAACCTTGTTTTTCACATCCGTTATCGATTCGATTTATTACATTAGTCTATTTCGTACGCAATGTCACACTTCTACATGTTTTAAATTTCATAGTTATGAGATGTTTTCTTTAAATAATATTAATTATGAAAATAAATTATATTTGAAATACTTGAAATTAGATATGTTTACAACTACAAATAGAGATATTGTGTTGTTTCATGATTACCTTTTATGATTTTACTTTTAGAAACATAAAAAGTGCATAAAACTTCGATACATTTTTTGCTTTAAAAAAAAACGCCAATGATTCAAAACATCTCGTGAGGAATTGAAACTTTGACAACATAAAATACCACTTTGATGCGAATCGTCAAACTTTTTTTCCCCTTGATAACCTTGTGTGGAAGGGAAAAAACAAGATTTGATGGATGTTTCCCTTTAAATAGGGTGTCAATTCATGTAATTACCATTTAAAATATCCCTAAAATTGAAACGTATCCAAACGAGAGAAGGAAAAAATAATATATAGAGGAGAAGCAAAAAATCGAGATTGCCCATAAGAGGAGAAAATATCTAAAGCCTGGTGAAGCAAGAGAAATCCCGTACAAAATGGAAATTCCATTGTTCTCAGAACCGACGCTTTTCACAACAAAAGGTCCATAGAGGGGGTGCAGCAAACGAGATTTGTATAAAAATCTTCCCCGCTCTCTTATCGGTCTTTTCACGCCGTTGCCAACCGCTATTAGTCAAATTCGACCATCGACCATTCCTCGGCATTCATTACCCTTTTCGAGGTGGATGTGTGGGCTTCGAATTCGAAAAGGATATACGTTTTGCAGGAGAGTAGAGGTCCACCCCTCCAGTGGTCTGTTTGTTCCAAAAGAGCCTTTCGTTCGATATCGGTATCGAGAGGAATAAGAGTATCGGATGATGGTTTGAGTGGAGTTGAGAGAGCAGATAGGCTGAAGGATGAGCATCGTGATTTAACAAATTTCGATCCATAAACCGAAATTGAAGCTTTTATTTTTCAACGTGTTCATTCTTGTGATAATTATTTTCATAAGGAAGTTAAAACAGAAGTTGAATTGCTGATTAATCAAAAGTTGAATCAAAGCTGGCAAAACAAAAGGCGAAAATATTTACGAATTAAATATAAGAATTATGGGGTATGCTGATTAAATTTTAAAAAAACTAAACTATGTGACATGCCAATTAAATAAAAAAATTATGTCACATGATAATTAAATCAAAAATTATGTGACATGCCAATTAAACTAATAAAGTTGCCTGTAAAGCTTATGAAACCAATAACCCATCTTGTGGCATATTGATAAAACAAATAATCAAATTATCTGATAAGCTGATTAAATAAGAAACCAAAATATATGACATGCTTATTAAACATATAATCAAATTGTGTGGCAAGCTCATCATGAGGTATATTGATGTAATTTAAGAAAATAATAATCAAATTATCTGATAAGCTGATTAAATAAAAAATCAAAATATATGACATGCTTATTGAACATATAACCAAATTGTGTGGCAAGCTCATTATGAGGTATATTGATGTAATTTAAAAAAATAATAATCAATAAAAAAGAAGAAAAAAAAAGATGATTATATGACAAGCTTAACAAACAAAAAATTAAGTTGCGTGACAATCTGATTAAATAAGGAGTAAAATTAGGTGACAAGGTGATTAAACAAGAAATTTAATTATGTGGCATGTTGACTGAACAAAAATCATAAATCATATAATCGAAAATCATATAAATCCCATGACATGCTGATTGAATATAAAAAGCAAACTATGTGACATGCTAATTAAACAAAAAACCAAATTATGTGACATGCTGATTGAACGAAAAACCAAATTGTGTGGCAAGCAGATATACAAAAAAATAAAATTATGTGAATATTGATAAAACCAAAGCACCAAATTATGGGACAAGCTGAAGAAGCAAAAAGTTGAATTAGGTGTCAAGTTGATTAAATAAAACTAAAATTAGGTGTCAAGTTGATTAAATAAAACTAAAATTAGGTGTCAAGTTGATTAAACAAAAATTTTATATATGTGACATATTGATTGAACAAAATCTAAGTTATACAACAGGCTGATTAAACAATACAATGACTAAATACGTAAGTAATTAAATGTACGTTTTCATGTAAAAAACAGGTAGATTTTTAGATTTTTTTTTCTTGATTAAGTCACCCACAAACTTAAGAAAAAGTTTTCTTACTTAACGACTTATTCATAAGCTTATAAGTATAAGGCATATTATCCAAATACTTTTTTAAAATTTTTTTATAAAATACACTAGCCCAAAAGACTTTAAAAATAACATTAACAGTAAAAATCTAAACATTTGAAACCAACACGTATGGATAAACAGACACTTCAAAACGAAATAAAAGAAAAGTAGAAGAAAAAACTGCAGCTGCAAAACGAAATACTCAGTAATATATTCAAACACTTCTCATTTTCCTTTATAATAATAACATCAAGAACAAAATGCAAACATTCCTGTCAAATGAAGAAGAAAAAAAACGAACATAATAAAATAGACATTGTTTTACAATTCCATTAGCTGCTTGTTACAAAAAGAAGAATAAAGCGCATCTAAAAATAGAAAAAAAATCTTTTAGGAAGAAAAAAAATTGCCATCATCTTAATTTTCACACACACAAGCAGACGATCTGCAAAACGGTTGAAAATGAAGAAGGAGGGAGGCAGAGAAGGATGGAACAATTTTAGTCAATAAAAATCCACTGCTTGTGCATACAAAGAAGTAGTCATAACTCTTTGTCAAAGGGCAGTTGATAAGGTGCAGGGGGATGGTGAGGAGAGTCAAGAGTTTTCTGGCAAGATTGAGTAATACTAAGGCTTTGTAGTTTTTAGATGACAATGCCCCCTCCCACACACAACCCTTTGCAGTAATATCTCTGCCCCTTTATTTTTATTCTTCTATTTTTATTGTTCAATCTTTGAGAGAAGGGGGTGCTTTTCTTCAATCCCTCATTGACACTGTTATTATTCGTCTTTAAGTCAGAAGATGACACGTGTTATCTTGTTATGAGGGTAAGGCCATTGTTGAGCAGCCTTATCCTTCTTGTGTTACCCTTTTGGTAACTCTTTTATTCTACAGAATGTTAGAAATTCAAAGGGATGGGCAGGGGTGCTTAATGGAGGGCAGAGGTTTGGAATGGAATTTTTAAATAATATAATAAGCTATAAATTACCTATCCATGTTATATTACATAAGGTTTTGCGGTTACTAGACATGTTTTCTTTAATAAGACTGTGGTACCTTGAATTTTAGAACCATGAAATAAAATAAAAACTTGCTCTACGTTCAACTGTAATATTGGTACTTTGAGCAAAGGTATCATTCAAATTTACTGGTAATTAAATAATTTTCTGAAGATGCCTGTTTGTCAATCAAATATTACTGTTAATAATTAACTACTGTAAAAACTACTGTAATACTACTCTAATAATTACTGAAAATAATTTTCATTCACAACTTATGGTTTAATAACCGGCAACAGCCTGAATATCCAATTAACCGTAGTTTACGGTAAAGAGCATTTTTTACCGTTTCGGATTTGAAACCGTTTACAACTAGTACGATTATAGGACCAAGAATACAAAACTATACGGGTTTTTCTTACCATTTACTACTTGCATGGTTATCAGTTAATTAATAAGTAATTTGAAATTTGCTAAATTTAAAAACTTTGATCAAAGATTCAAATTATTATATCGTAGATATAAGACGAATGAAGCATTACAATTAACAAAATAAATTTTTTTTCTTACTTTTATTATTTTTTTATTACTATTAGGAATTTTTCATTTCAGTTCCTTAAAAATATATGACAATTTTTTTAACGATCGAATATAACATCACGTAAACATTATTTGTAGTGAAATAAATTTAATTATGTCATTATTTTGCGACTACTGAAAGAAATGTTTTCAAATTAACATTACAGTGTAATATAATAATACAGTGCAAAAAATTAATATAGTACAATGTAAAAAATTCCAAATCAATTTATGTTAAAAATTTACCGTCATTCTGCGATCATAATCCGTAAAATTCATTTTACCATGAAATCACTTTTACAATAAAATTTTACACTGTAATTTTTTCAGTATTATTTATATGATTACAATGTTTAGTGATTTTGTAGCAAATACTACTGTAAAAATCATAGTTTATCCGATTTTTTGCTTCATAAAATTTTACAGAAAAAGTGGATACTACTGTAAAAATCATAGTTTATCCGATTTTTGCTTCATAAAATTTTAAAGAAAAAGTGGATTTTACAGTAAAAAGTACCGACACTTTATTTGCAGATACTTTTCACCGTAATGTGATCCGGAATTTTTTACAATGTAAAGAGCTATCATCAAATAAACCAGTGTTTCCCAAACTGATGACTTTTGTGCTCCTTTTCTCAATTTTTCGTAACTCTGTGTACCACTAATAAAAAAAATGAATGCATTTTTTACTATAAAAAATTGTACAAAAGTTAAAAATCACAACTGGCTGTTGACACCACTAATTGCTAACTGATAACTCTGCAAAAACTGATAACTCTGCTAACTGATAACTCTGATAACTCTGCTTTTCATTTCGATTTATTAAAAATACATGGAAAATTTTTCTACGACATAATATAGCATAGTGCACAAATTAATATTTACTTCCAAAAGCAAAAGAGATGAAAGGCAGAAGAAGAAAACTTAGTGAATACATCCCCAGCAGGGTTGTCGAATCCCCACAGAGTAGATACGCGAATCCCACCTGCATTGGTCCCACGTTTCTGTCAGATATGGAGACTATTCTGGGTTATTTTCTATCATGAGAAATGAATAAAGCCTCAACACTTTAATTACCATCGCCCTGCATTATTTATGTGTCTCTTCAGCTACTATCGGAACAGACACCGAGGACGGCTTGACACTTTTCTTTCATTGCCGAAATGCGGATTTCGACAAAGCGAAAATTTCTCACACTCATTTCGGGGGAAGTAGTGTGAATATTCCATAGGAATAAACAATTGCTTATTAATTTTGTACTGAACCTCAAACTATTCAGACTTTATGGTAAAGAGAATGCAATTTTTGAAAAAGGCTAACTTAGTTTTTGGGTCTTCACCTTCAAACGGCTGTAGCTACAGTAAAAAAACTGACGTCTGTGTGTAATAAAATGTCTATACTCTACAAAATGACGCTTATCATAGTGCTACATAGTGAAAAACTACTTTCTCGGAGGTGGTATAGAGATAAGAGGTAAAGTGAAATACAGAGACATAGAGCATCATCATCATCACCCATCCATGTCCAAACACTTAACCCTATTTTCAAGGTTCCATATTTTAACAGCCATTTTAGAAATGCCACGTAATTTTCACCTTGGTCAAGCGACGTGGACAGCTGGCACCCCTCACTCCACAACACCACAACCAACGAGAGGACTTTTAGCCACGGCGGATTTAACGTGCACCTTGCTGCGTATGCATGCCGGTTGTTTTGTCGACTGCCAGGATTGAACTCATTACCTTAGTACTCCAACCAGCTGTGCAAGTGATGCTTTAACCGACTGCGCCACCGGAGAGCCCGACAAAGAGCATCACTGATAAATTTAAAAATGCTTTATAGTTAAAACACAAAACATTAAAAATATGTGTTTGTTTGTTCGTGACTTTTAATAAAGTAACGTTATGAAATGATCATAAGAAAAATGTATAAATCAAGCAATATTTTTATTTCCGATGCTCAAAAATGAAGGTTCCTTGCGATATCCAAATTAAAGATTTATTGTGATATCTATTGCTTCGCTACATCTTATCATTTCGTTTCGTCACATGGTTAAGAAACAGGTGCAAAAATGAGAAGTTTTAGGCATTTTCTTCCTAGCATTAATATTTACAAAATGATTATTTGCTAGGAATCAATTCTGTTTCTCTACAACTTAGTGATTCACTGTTTTATTATCTAGAGCTCATTTTTCAAGAAAAAAGCACTAACTGCACATTTTTCTACCAGATTAATAATGTAAAAAGTCTCACCTTGCAAAGTATTGTCACTTTTCGAAACCTAGATATAAATTTAGCTGCAGTCATGCAGCATTAAACACGCATCAATTGCTCATATTTTTATCCTGTGTTTCTTTTCCTTCTAAGGCACAGCATCTGAGGATAATACTTATAATCTGTCATTACAAATTACTTTATTTGTGCCTTTAAACACCATTTTCATTATACTGAATATCTGTACAATATTACGCTGAATATTTAACATGTAAACGTGTAAAATTCTAAAAAAAATAAAAATAATAACATTAACAAGAGACCAGGTACCTATCAATCTAAAGATGAAAAGCCATAGATATCGCCACCGGGAATCGAACCCCGATTTTAAATAATGACAACTCAGTGTCTTTTAATCACTGCGCCAATCAATATTACAGATCATTATAATATTGACTAGTATAATTGTGCAATTAGTACTGTCAATTAGTCTTAATCATCTACTATAGATGTACTAAGATATACTACTACAGATCTACTATAGATGTACTTAATCATCTACTATAGATGTACTAAGATATACTACTATAGATCTACTACTACAGATCTACTATAGATGTACTTAATCATCTACTGTAGATCTAATTTATACATTTAACTGTTACCTCACTAGTTAATTAACTCAATAAAGTCAAATGTTTTTGATGGAAAAGTGCAATAATTTTTAAACATCATATTTTAAGCCTATTTGTAGTGTAAAAAGTTATTAATTATTTTTTTTTTTAAATATTTTTAAAAAATTACCTAGTTTTAAGGCATGCATTCTCGAATGGAATAGAATTTTCTTCTTTATCTTAGCTAGATTCGGCTGACAATGCGTTTACCATAATAAAAGATTAAAAAAACATCCCATAAGAACCAAGACTACCTCTGATCCTTTCCTAATTAGTCTTTTTAATTTTGTGGTTTTCATTGAAACCTTGATCTTCTTTCGTTATCTGTTCGATTATTGAATTAGTTTATTTCGTTTTCAATGTCACATATGTTTAACTTATACACGTTCTAAATGTCATAATAAGACGTCTTCTTTATGTGAAAGTATGCATTAAAAAACATTTATTACATTTAAAATACGAGAAACTATATGTTTTTAATGCAATATCCACTAGAGTTTGTGAAAATTTCAATTCCAAGAGAGAATTATACAAAATAAACCGAACTTAAAGAAATGTAAAGTGATCTAAGGAATGTTAATGATTGAAAAGACAAAACGATTGCACATGTACCACTTTTACGCATGTTTATTTGTACCCCTATGAGTAATATGTGGAATAAATTCCATTAATTTTCCACAGTTAATTCATTGTATTACAATTTTCATAAATATTAGTATGTATGTTTCGTTTTTTTAAATAAAATTATTATGTTTTGCTTTTTTTAAAAAATGAACTAAATGCTTCAACTTTTTAAATTCAGTTAATATAAGATTCAAGAAGAAAAAAAAAGACTGTTGCTTTTATTGCCTGTTCGTTTATGGGTTCTAAAAAGAAAAACCATGAAACCCCGCTTAAAAAAAAGTTACGACTTCTATTGCATCATGTTTCCAAACTCGATGTATCAAACAAGGACGACTTCATTCAAAGAATTTTTTCAGTTTTAGTTTTTATAGTCCCCCTCCTCTTTCAAAATCGAGTGGGGGTGGATAAGACAGAGGTGTATTTTCAAAAACGAAAAGGAACTAAGATGGATAGTAAAGGGGGGGAGTGTAGTCACAGAACTGACTTCTGGGCGACATGTAGCTGATGGATGACCCGCGGGCCGTGTATGACATGTAACATGCGCCCCTGACAGTATCCGGGGCGCACGTTTTCTCCGGTGAGTCGCCGCCCCACTTTCCACCATTTTTCCAAGAGATAGAAAAATTGCAATAGCGACGTATTTGTCATCGTAGCTCTTTTGTTTTAAAAGCGACTACACCTCCTCCCCCCACACGACTTATGAGGGGGGAACAGTGTAGGGAAAAAGAGGGGAAAGAAAACTGCTGCCGATTTTATATTTAACAAGCAATGATTTGTTTTAAAGCTTGTGTTTCCGTTTGCAGTTTCCCGTCTTCACATAACAAACTGGCCGTCAATTTTGTAATGAATGGTACCCCCTCTCTCAAACGGAGTCTGTTGGTACGGAAATTATTATATACTGGTATATCAGCTCTTCTTTTTCTTTATTTCTTGACGACAGAGCTCCAAGATGGATGGTGTGTGCACTTTTTTATTTTTTCAATTTTAAAATTGCTGATCTAACGGCAATGTTTTTATTGCAATCTAGCTCGCTGTATTGTCATTCAGAACATAGCTTTAATTCATTTTTGGGCTCTCTAACCAGTTGGAACGTGGACGAAATTCGGATTGACGATAATATGGGAATAATGTCTTAAAATCATTGGTATTTTCTTGGTATTTTTCTGGACTTCGAAACTTTAATTTAAAAAAGCTTCTTAACTAGTCAGAAATTTTACCGACGATTTTATTCTGCGTGAAATACAGTCGAACCTCTATTTAACGAAGTCGATAAAACTTGATAATAAGTTCATTATATGGAAAATTCATTAAATGGAAAATTACCTTTTAAAATACGTAAACTACACAAAACAGATTTTAAATTCATAAACACTAGATATAATTAAAACAGCAATTGATACACTTTTATCTTGCAAACTAGCATCTACTATTTATTTTATAAATCTTAACCATTAAAGAAATCTGCATGGAAAGCAAGAACACAGCAAAATATTATCCAGTGTTACACAATCATCCTACATACATTTTCAACTAAAAAAAGCTGCATTTATCATAAAAGTAATTTAAAACATACATTACCGCATGCTTTATTTAACTTTAATTGCTACTAAATAGAATCCATTAATTTTGTCTGAGTTTTTTGCTTGATATGCAAACAAAAATGAAAGGGGATTTTACTGCTTTCTCTAAAAGTTAAAGGGGTTCGAAAATCAATTCAAGGTTATTTCCCCAATAAAATGCGTTTACAAGTTTGAAATGTTCTGAAATATTTTGGGAAATAAGGATTGCGGATCTCAAAAAAAATTTTCGTTAAATAGAAAATTTACTTCGCTATTTGGAAGTTATTTTACGAAGAAATTTCCAAAATGTCCTCGGTTCTTCGAAAAAATTCGCAAAATGGAAGTTCGTTAAATGGAAGTTCGACTGATGGACCCTTTTTCGTTTCCAATTATGATTGTATTATCAACTAAACTCCTAAAACTCAATCATTTTAATAGATTGTGCTTATTTTAATTTATATTAAATATCTCATAATTATTGTGTTTCTACAAAACTTTCATGTTAAACTTGTAAAAGTGATTTTTT
The DNA here is from genome assembly GCF_043381705.1 of Parasteatoda tepidariorum. Taxonomy (NCBI): domain Eukaryota; kingdom Metazoa; phylum Arthropoda; class Arachnida; order Araneae; family Theridiidae; genus Parasteatoda; species Parasteatoda tepidariorum. The sequence goes on along the minus strand of NC_092212.1, from coordinate 28,397,421 downwards.
TCTGATATCACGTCTAAATTATTTATTTTGACTTCGTTTAAAACTAATATGTGTCATATTTTTTGTAATTAATATTGGATATTAAGATGAATATTTAGAATCTAAATAATAATATTCAACTTGATTCCTGTCCTTTTATAATATGGTTATGAAAATCTTAAATTTATGATGATTATTCTCATTATAAACAATATTAAAAATAATAAACTAACCTAAAAAATTAGTTAAAATCTAATAAATGACATCAAAAATTTATGTCAAAAGTAAATAAACGAATCATGTATCGTCACAAAATATAACGTACCATCATGAATCCATTATAATTATAGCTTCCCCACCTTATTTGACAGTAAGAGTATTTGCAGTGATAAATAATGTAAATAGAGCAACTCTAATCGAATGCAATATTGATAACGTTTTTTTTTCGGCTATACAAGTATCACTTATAAAAGTTAGAATGTATTTGGAGACTTCAGAAAATTATTGAAAGAAAATTTATTTAATGGATAATCTTTATAAAGAGTAAAAGCAGACATTTTGAATTTTGAAAAATTTGAATTGAGAGATATAAAAATTTTTTAGCTAATTTTGAAGAAGGAAATCTTGCTTGGCAAAATGCAAAATTTCAGTGAAATTGGACTAATACGAGTAGTTCCGTAGAAATCAAGATTTCAAAATCGAATCTTAAATTCTCTATTTCGCCATTTAAAATTACATTCTTTAATATAAAACAAAAATTGCTATCCCTCAAAAGTCAAGCATTTTTCGACTATTAATAAATAAAATAATAAAAAATAATAAATATTTACCTAGAATGTATATTTTGCATGCAATTATGTTTAGATAAACAAATTTTATAAATATATAAGAAACATTTCTCAATTCACTTTCTAAGTTCTCAAAATATAGCAAAATACGCAAAATATAAAATTAAAATTAAGAGGCCCCAGCTTGTGACAGCTCCTGACCAAATTATTGGGACCATTTTTCCCACATTGCGACTTCCTCCTGCAATGTGGTGATCTGAAATCCGAATCATTCTAAAATGGTACGTTTATTCAGAAAAGTACGTTTTTGTGTCTGATTTCACAATTTAAAATATCGTTTGCTCTAATTAATTAGCATATTTGAGGTCACCCACTCAAAACATTAAGATTGGGTTCTTGAACGTGAAGATCCGATCATTAAATCACAAGTTATTCAGGGTGGTCCGTTTATTTTTTGCACACTGTACAAATACCAATATATCAAATTTTTACTGCCATCTAAGAAAACACAGTTCTCACTCCTGGATTATTTATACCACAGATGATATGAGCTCATAAAAACCACAAAAATTTGTATAAATAGCATATCGAGCGTGTACCCTCACAAATATCATAAATTTTACAAAAAAGGCCACACAGTTTATACTCTTTAATTATACATACCTCAAATTCGTTAACTGTATTAAACGACAAATTTCTAATTATTTTAATTCTGAAATTATAAAAGTGGTTTTTTTTTCATTTTAGTACTCAGCATTAAAATTTTAGTGTTCTTAGTACTGTGCATTGTACAAACAATCTATGATTTCTTTTGCCACGACTTACGCAATAAAACGAAATACGGAATGCGGTTACAAACGAGACTTAAAATTAATATTTCTATATCAACGTTGATATTCACTTAAAAAATTCCTTTTTTTTTAAACTTATTTTTTTAAACCTGCCATACACTTTCAAAACATGTGAGGGAATATATTTGGGGAAGAAAACTTCTACAAAATAAGTTTGCTAAGAATTCATTTCGACGAAACTTCTCCACCTACCTCAACCCCCACCCCCGATGAAAATAACATGGCCGGGGGTCCCGCAAGATATTATTGTTGGGGGAAATGGAACGGCTGTGTTGAGGGGTACAAGCAGCCTATTCCCCTTTTTTTTTATTCCAGAAATACACCCCTTTTAAACCCCCTAGCCTCCTTTTATCCCTGAGTTTTCGAAGTAATGAGCAAACGGGAAAAAGAGAAACACCACTCTATGTTTGATCGGTTCTACGGTGGGGTCGAGGAAAAGGGGTGGGGTGGGACGCAATAATAACGGCCACCAAATCGCATGCAAAAATACTCTCTCGATATAAATTTCGTCCGCAAAGTTTGGAGAATTATTATGGATTATGGAAATTTTTTTGTGCTTCTAATATCGAACAGAAGGAAAAGAAATTGTTTCGTCTGCTTTTGTTTTTACCTTCCTTTTTTGTCTTTACGGAACAAACGATTGGGTTTGGTAAATAATGTTTTCCTTATACGTCGTTTACCGAGGCGCTTGTCAACCCCCGTTCAATCGGACAGGCTTAGAAACCCTTTCAATTTATTATGTACTCTACCCTCTTCACCTCCCTTCAGTTTTTATTCCACCCCCACCTCCTTTTCGAACAATTTGGAAAACTGCGTTCTGTCCTTCTCGAGCGCTTTTCTTGTGTGACGATTCATCCATCTATCAAAAAACGTTCGATTCTGGGAAGAAGAGATTTTATACAAACAATCACCTCCTTCACTAATCGCCTTTGCAAATGCATCAAGAAATGTTCGAAAATAAGAATGAAAGAAAACTGCGATTACTCTTCGAATTTAAAAAGTATCAAGAAAAATTTTCATTCACAGAAGTAGTAACGAATCAAATATTTGAATCTAAACGGTGTTATTGTATTTGAGGATACCATTTTCTTTAAAAAAAACTTTTTTTAAATTTATAACTTTGTATACGCATTATAATGCAATTTTGTTAGATATTATTATCAAATATACGTGCATTTAAAGAAAATATTTTTGCTGGAATTTAAACGGGATACTGTTTTCTTTCAAAATATGCTTTTTAATTCATAATTTTGTATAAATATTATAAGGCAATTGTGTTAGCTATTTTTTCATTAAGTTTATGTTCATTTTAAGCAATTATTTTTCGTGAATTTAAACATGTTAATTAAGCATGAGATACGAAATTTCGGACAAAAAGCATTTAAGTAGCCAGCAAACTTTTTTTACTCCACACAAGCAAAATTTTGTAAATTTTAAATTAGCACAAATGCTTATTTCAAGATTGAGCAAAAATTAAGTTTTCCTTCTGATTTAAAATAATACAAATTTATGTTACATTTTACTTTTTAAATCTGAATTTGCAGTTGAGGCATAGATTCGTCTCTCTAATAATATTTAAATAAATGTCTTCCAATAATTTTGAATGCTCTTTAATATTTTTTTTTTTTTTAAAATTACATATACGGGGTGAGAAATATTTTCAAACAAAGATATCTTTTGTACTAACATACAAACTTTGAAAGATATTATATGAGATATAAACGTTTAAAATCTAAGCATTTACCGAAAAGACAGCGCAAATTAGAACCGCGTCTTCACATGGATTGAGTAACATATGCAGAATAGCTGTAAAGTATCAAAAATTTATCAAAACCGTAACACCGTTTTGTACAACAATAAGAAGACGCTTCGACGGCGAAAGCTTGTTACACCTAAAAAGGAAACAATACCTAAGCATTGATATTTACAGTAAACTGGAGAAAAATAGAAGGGATACCCATAGAATGTTAGTGAAAATATGTGGAAAAAAGTAAGTAAAGCAAGTAAAGTAGACTTATGTGATTCATGCGCGTTTGGGAAACAATTGAAAGCAAAGACAACCAACTCTCTGATTTTTTCTGTATACTTTTTTCATTTCACTTTTACCTTATTTGCGTAAATATATTTGTGTCGATTACATTAATTATTAACATAATGCATTAATAATTAATTATCATTGCTTCGTTGTATAGTGACTCAAGGCTTTACCATCCGTAGATTCTATCGGTTGCATTGTTCTGTTGTACTGTGGTGTGAGCCATTTCTATCAATAGATTGTATTAATTACATTATTCTGTATCATCGGATTAGTTACTATTTGCATTATTCTGTAGCATTGGGTTAGTTACTATTAGTTGCATTATTCTGAATAACAAACTTTCATCACTAATATATTCCATTGGTCGCATTATTTCATTACAATGTGACCCGAGCTTTTTCCATCAATAGATCTTATCGATTGCATTGTTCCATTGCATTCTGATATTAGGTTTTACCATCAATAAATTCTATCAGTTGCATTGTTTCTTTTTTTTTTGTGACACCAGCTTTAATCATCAATTGATTCTATCGGTTGCATTGTGACTCGAGCTTTTATCATCAATTTATTCCATCGGTTTCATTGTTCCGTTGCATTGCGCCACAAGCTTTTAGCATCAATATATTCTATTGGTCGCATTATACTGTAACATGAGTTTTTATCATCATCAGTTTCTCGCAGTTGCATTATTCCGTAATCTTGTGAAAGGGACTTTCACCATAAATAAGTGCCATTGGTTACTGTGAAAGATTTTCTTCGGCTAAGCATTTCTAAAGCTAAATAATAATTTAACACACACTTCTCAAAATTCGTATATAGCCTAAAATTACTAGCAAACGTTATTCCTTAGTTGTTTGGATATTCAAAGCTTAATTTTGTCCTGTTTCGGTATAAAATGCTTTGAAATATTACTTCAAGCCATCATGCGCATTCATTTTAGTAAAGTCAAAAGCTGTGACGATATGTATAGGTGAACAAAAAAAAACTAATTGAAAAGTACATTTCAAAAGTTTATTTGACAAAATGATGAGACTCTCAAATATATTAATTTTACTTTTGCAAACAACTTATAATACAGAAGAAGCATTACATTCATCATTTGAGCAGTTCCTTTATTTGAGATACAATATTTCATTTCTAGCCGCTGGAAAGATTTCAATTTCAAAGAATTAAAAGCTGTTACCGTTTGTAGCAATCTTTAAAAATTGATTCAGAGTTATAAAATTATTTCGAAAGAAAAGAGCACATTGAAAGGTTTGCACTTTAAAAGTTTTGAACTTTACACTAGTTTCGGAATTAACTCCAATTAATAAAAATTCATTCCCGTCGGCCTGACACAAAATCTCTTCACTTCACTTCAATTGAGACACCGAAAAATATACTTCACTTCTGAATTTCAACTTTATTCCCATTGCTTCGTTAGAAACTCGAAAATTAGACACCGCTCAAACAGGAAAAGAACTTCAACCCTTCGCCGAAGTAAAAGTTTAGGAGGTACGAGGGGGGATGTGTGGTGGAACTTTTCTCCGAAAATCATCATTTTTGAAACCGTTAAAAAGAAATAAAAAGAATCGTTTTAAATGGGCGGCAAACGATTAGAAGTTTTCCAGAAAATTCTCTCTCTTTGACGCGAGCCGCTAAAGGAAACAGCAGACGATATTACGCGTGGAGAGGCGTTCGAACGTGGAATAGCATATTCGAGTGGCTTGAAGCACCGTTCGAAAACCACTCGAGGGGGACCTTTAGTTTTGCAAAAGAGAAGACCTTTTCAATTTGAAAGAGGCTCTTTTAAAATGCGGGGCCTCTTCCTCTTGCCACAATGGGCCTTTGAAATCTGCTTCAAATTCTATCACAGCAGAACGTAAAAGTTCTACGTAATAAAACTTGTCTTCACGTTCTAACCGTTGATGGGCCAATTGGCGTTTAGACACTCTTTTAGTCTTTTCAAAAGATACATCTGTCCAATGAGCTACTTCAAATTTGAATGCCAAGTGCTTGTCTTTTGCTATGAACAGTTCATCTAGCTTTTAGCTCTCTAAGCTACCATTCTTCTTGAATTGTTCAAATAAAATTTTCTTGAAGAATTTTGACTTCTTGCGGATGATTTTTCATGAAAGAAATGCTAATAAAAATACCAATACGAAATGTTATTTTCAATTAACTTTGTTGGAAAATATAAGGATGAAGAGCAGTTGAGAAGCTGCTTTGTAAAACTAGATTCTTCCCAAAAAGCTATAATTGCAAGTTATTTTTATTTTTTTAATATTTTAAAAGAAATTAAAATGTGTCTAAAACAAGTGGCAGTTATCCTTTCTTTATAACGTATTATCTCTTATACTTCACGTATGCAATAAACTTATCTTCAGATGTTCTCAGCAAAATTAATTTAAGCTATTTTTGCTGAAAAGGTTTTACTAATTTGAAATTCATTAAAAAAATTCCTACTTTTCATTGTTTTTATTTACTCAAACTTTACTGTTTTGAGAGTAGTAAATTATTTCATATCGTTTAATTTAAATTTAGAATCAGTGCAAATAAATGCCAGATGCTTAAAAAGTTGTAACTTCCTACAAAAATGTTGGCAACTAAATAAATATATGTTTCAAATTGTTTTACTTTATCATTGTTAAATATCAACAAAAAAAACTGAAAATTCAAATCAAAGAGACCCACCCAATAAATTTTAAAGCTTAAAAATGTAAGTTCCATTTTAGATTTTTTTGTTCAATTTAAATTTATTTATATTGCAATGATATTTTGAAGTAACAATTAATTGAGCGTGTCCTTAAACTATACATTTATAATATAATTTTTATATTTATGATTTTGAAGATATTAATTTAATAAAATTAGTCCTCTTTTTTTTTTTTTTAAATTCGTAAACACTCTATGATATTTTTATAAAATAATTTATTTATTATCGAAACAGATTTTTGTGCAATGAAAAAGGAGGTAAAATTCCACATTCATCTTTTCCAATACGTAAATTTTACTTTTAGTTTCTAAGGAGCTGAATTTTAAAGTCCCGGATGCATATTAAAGTGTTGAAATATTTATTTATATTGATACGAAAGCTCCGTAAATGTATTTATTTAGGAATTTTTTTCCAGTAAAATACAATTATTTCCCGCTCATTTATTGAAAAAATTTCTAAAGCTCCTAAAAATATTTTAATTATGAAAAATTAAATTCGATTAAATATTTAAAAAATTAAATTCTAAAAATTTTTTTTCAAATTAATTCACCTAAAGAAAAGAATATAGTATACTTTAAAACAAAAATATTTAAACAAAAATTCAGATATTTTTAATTGCATGTCTCTTGAGTTATTTAAATAAACATTCACCCTGAAATCAGTCTTTAATCTTCCTTTTATTTGTAACAAATAACAAGTTTCCTTTAAAATATTCTAAAGTTGTTTTCAAAAAATAACTATAAAAATAAAGTCATCTGCGTAAGTATAATTTCAAAACAAGTTATTTTAAAAAGGAAACAAAAACATGTGTCTGTAGAGAAAAAAAATCATCCATAACAAGTGACTGCACTCCAGCAAACAGCACATCTTTTCAAGTAAGTAAAAAAAATCTTTTGCAGAAAAAAAAAAAAATAAATTTTCCTAGAAAGCTTTAAACAGAATTATTAGTTTTCATTTCATTAAAATTAATAACGAAGTAAGTGATAATCACAGCGGTTAAAACGCTCCCGATCTCATAATTATTCTACTCCCAGAGAGAAAAAGACAATATAATTGCGAATCTCCCTATAATGATCATATTAATAACATACGAACCGAGAGTTAATTACTAATGACTTCGTGAATATTCAAAACGCTGGAATCGTCTGACATTCATGGAAGAAAAAAAATGTACTCATCTGCGGGAAAAATGAGAAAGAAAAACTTGGAGAGAAAAAAAAACGGGAGAAAGATTAGGAAAAAATATTCCGGGAATACGAAGTGAGGCTAATTTCTAGCACGAGGTTGCAAGCCGTGAAACAAAGAGGTAATTTCATACAGAGTGGCAACGCAGAAAAATGCAAGCGATAAAAAATAGTTGGGGGAAAAAAAGAAATGGCGATACGTCCGGGGTTAAAAAATTAAGAAGGACATCGAACAAAAGATGAACAAAAGAATGGAGTTCAGCCTTCTAACCCCGTAGTTAATGTAAAAAAATGAATAATTTTTGTAACTCACATAAAGGTTTTTCATACATTTTAAACTTCCTACTACGGTACTTAGTGCGTAATCATGAAACGCGGTCATTAATCATAGGCGAACGCAAGAAAAAGGTCCTTTATTGGAACAAATGATTCTGATCTAAAAAGAAACTTTTGTCATCCCCCTCACCCTGTCTTTCGCTTTGTTATGTTCGTGTCAAAGACAAAGAATCGGTTAAGGGGGTGTCTAAAGGGAAGCAGGAACCAATCGCGAAAATTTCATTCGAAAAGTTCGAAGAAAAAAAAAGTTTAAAATATCAGTTGATCTGGTTGAATCACATATTGGACAAATTAGAGAAAAAATTTAAATTATCATGTGTAAAACTTTTGATAAAAGTCTTTTTTTTTATGAATTATTCAGAGAAAAAATAATAGTAATTAATGCAATTAACTTATCATTTAATTAAATAAAGTTGTTTTTGTTAGAGATATATTTTACAATAGCTTTTTCTCTTTTTTCGTTTGTTAAATTCATTATCACGGTAATTATGATAAAATTAAAAAGAAAGAGCTTGCTTTAGAATTTATTAAGGCTTTACTTTCGTTAAATTAGGTATGTTTTGCATTTTTTTAATAAATTAAATTGTTACACCACATTTATTAATAAAAAAGTGATCTGCTTTTCAAGTTTTATTACTAATGTGATCTGTTTCGTAAATTCTAGATAATCTAGGTTTGCTTTGTTTCAATCTCTTTTTTAAACTAGAAACAGGAGAATATTTGTGAAATATTATGATTTACAACAGAATTATTGAAAAATAAGAGTCCAGGAAATAGTGAACTATAAAAACTATATCTCACACAATTTTATTTATTTATTTATTTATTTATTTATTTATTTATTTATTTATTTATTTATGTATTGTGTCTAGATATTGCAATTGTAACTCATTAAACATGATCAACGATATCTTTAAAGCATTAAGAAACTCAGAAACCTGGAGAAAATTTCATATATCAATTAGCAAGAAATGCTCCAGCTTTTTATTGAAGATTAATTTACGGTCTTAGGATTCAAACTTGATAATAATTTAAAAACTAACCCATGATTTTAGTTAATTTTGTTTAAAGAATGTACAGTTTTAAGTATGATTTACTAAGAGTATAAGTGTAATACAAAATATGTGAAATAATAATGTTTAGAATATTTTTAAATAATATTATAAATTTTGTTAATTTAAAAATATGCAACTCAGAATTTCCTTCAAAATCATAGAATGCGAATTTACTTTGTTCATAAAAACGCAGAGCATTATTATTTTTCACAGTTATTAAAAATCTTTCTATAATTGCAATTGTAGATTAAAATTAAATTTCATAAAAATGCTATCTTACAGTATTTAGTTTTTTTTAATAATTTTTTGGTATATGTTTTCGAATAATGTTAAAAATTATTTCTTTACATCCTTTGTCTGTATTGTATATTTTGATAAATTAGAAAAATATTGTTACTTATAAAATCAATATGCTTTGGAGGTAGTTATTAAAAAAATTCTGATACGATAATAATAGATTTTAAAAAAAATCTAGTGCTTCGTTAACTTTAAAAATGTATGGAATTAAATAAAACAGACTTAATTTATCTGTTAAAATATAAAATGTTAAAATATTCTTGCTCACTTTTTAAATGTTTTTGTAGTGGTTAAGTATCAGTTTCGTAAGGGTTTTGAAGTCATTTTTGCAACGAGAATATGAGTCCTCTACTTATTATGTACAAATTGTTTCTTAATTGGTAGACGTGCTAAAGTTTAATACTACAATGCAAAGATCAAATATATCTTAAAAACACTTAACTACATCAGAAATTTCATAATAAAAGAAAAATAGCTTATGTTTCAACTTAGCATTCTGAAATTAATTATTCAACTCGTCACAAAAATGATAGATAACATAATACTGAATGAAACAAGAGCATTTAAAAAAAATTATGAATGAAAAAACAAGATTTGCAATAGAATTACTTTTTACGTTAGTAATACGAATTGCACTTGAAATACTTCATATGTAGGTCATACAAATTATAATTGAATAGGGGATTGGAATTCAAAATTTACTGTTTATATAACACAAATTGCCATTATTTTATCTTTAAATGTCATGTCTTTCTCCAAAAATGTCTTTTGTGCTATATCTTACTTAATTCGTAACTTTTATGTTCTTTCTAAGTTCATAAACACGTTTAACACCTTATAATTCTCTGAATCTGCAAACATTTTACTTAAAACTGTTTTCCCGAAAAGAAAAGTTTTAATAGAGTAAAGGAATTGAAGCAATGGTACCCAAAAGAAATTTTTAAAAAAGCAATAGAAAAAACAAGGAAACTAAACTATATGAAATGTTCTTTTTTTGGTGGAATACTGAATGAAATAATACTTATATGAATAAAGATTAATTAGCCTCACTAATTAGAGTTTCAATTTCGGGCATTTAATCGATTCTCAATTTCTTAATTTAATTTAAACTCATATTATAAAACAACAATTCACTTCAAAATATGTCTAAATGAGCCAACTAATACTCAGAAGAAAATTCTTAAAATCTTCCACAATTCGGAAACTTCTTTTAACGTTTGCAAGGACAAAGACAACATTTAAGTAACAAAATAACTTTTGAAAACCTTTCATGAACTCTACGCTTCTGGATCTCTTATGAGGATAACATGTTCTACAAAATCCATTTCTCCAAAAACATAGATTTAAATTGAAATAGAAAAAAAACATAGTCAAAACTATTAGGATATTCCTTCAAAATGTAAAACCAAAATTATATCAAAATAAAATAGAAAGCATTCTTTTATTATGGAGGGCTCTATAAACTTTTTAAGACTATCATATATTTTGGGCATATATTCATTTCTTATTTCATAATCTAAATCTGTACCATGAGAGAATGCTAAGCACCGAAACATGCCTAAATAAACCCATGAATTCTAAGAAGAACTTATTCAATAATTCCCCCAATTAGCCACTTTTTTTTGCATTTTTTAACGTCTCCAAGATCAGAGACACCATTTACGTAACAAAACAACTTCTTAACACCATACGCTTCTAGCTCTCATGTGAGAACAATATGTCCCATAAAACCCACTTCCTCTCAAGCATAAAGGTGAACGAAGAAGTGGAAATAAAAAAAAAAGACGAAAACATTGGTAAACTCCGTAAAGAAAAACAAGGCTAAAACAACATTAATTATTCAAATGCGGGGTGTGATGAGGGAGGGAAGAAAATAGAACACAAAAGGTGTCGTAAAGCAAAAGAGTAAAGTTTATTAACGCTAAGCGTTCTTAAGAGGGGTATGGGGGTCGAGGGGTCGGCGAATGAATTTTTATGGCTCGCCCAATAATTGCCCGGAATCTCTTAATAGGTCTGCCTCGAGGAACTCTTGGCTGTTAATTAATTTCGCTCGTTAAGCTTTCCTTTTGGCTTGGCGATCAATCCGGGGCTTTTCTCCGCCACCCTCCCTTTCTACTTCTTTGCACGAAAGGTAAGCTGGAGTTATATATAGAGATTTTTTTTTAGTTTTTTTAGTTTTTCTCGAATTTAATCTGCCGTGTGTCTTTGAGAAAGGGAATAATTCTTATTGTTGAAAAGAGGTTTTGTTACTAATGGTCTGTGGAAGGGGTTGAAAAGGGGTTGAAGTGAGAGAAAAGCGAAATCTTTTGAGTTTGTTTTGGGAGATTTTTCTTAGGATATTACCTTTGCAAGAGATACAACAATTGAAACCTATGAGGAGATTGGAATGTTCATTTGCTTAAGTCTTCCTTTCGGAGAAAAATTTTGAAATATTTAGTTTAGAGATTTTTAATTTATGTATGGATCACGTATTAACCCTTTACAGGGCTATTTTTTCTGCTAATTTTATGTTAAATAATTTTAGATTGAAATTGTCTTATAAAAAAATTATTTAGCTTATTACCTGTTACCTAGCTTATTACCGATTAATCTTCGGTAGATGGATCGTAGGTGTTAGAATCTACTCACCATCGAGCTGACTGTGGGATGCTTTCATTGATTCCTCTACATGTAACTCAAATGTGGGTTAGTTCCACCAAAAAAAGTCCTCCATGAAGGATATTCCATTCCATTGATTGATCCAGGAGCTCCCTTATCTTCTGGATTGGGTTCAAAAATACAAGCCTATAAGGTTGAACGTTGGTAGTCGTAAACTCGAAATCGGGTCTACTTTTCACTATTGATTAGAAGATAAGTTAATTTTTAAAACTACCTTTTTTCCTGAAAAGGTAGGTGGAATTTTTAAAATTGTACCGACTGTAAAGAATGAGCTTGTAAAGAATTGAAAGACTGAAAGAATTGAAATACAAAAGAATTTAAAGAACTGAAATACAAAAGAATTTGAAGAATTGAGACACAAAATAATTTAACGAATTGAAATACAAAAGAATTTGAAGAATTGAAATACAAAGGAATTTAAAGAATTGCAATGCAAAAGAATTTGAAGAACTGAAATACAAAAGAATTTGAAGAATTGAAATACAAAATAATTTGAAGAATTGAAATACAAAATAATTTAAAGAATTGAAATACAAAAGTAGACAAAGAATGAAAGTTGAAATACAAAAATTGGAATACAAAAAGAAAAAGAAATGAAATACAAAATTTATAAATTCTGAGTTTATAACTACAGATAAATTTGATGAGAAATGATATAATGAACAAACGCATACTGCACAAGAGGAATTGGGTTTCCAACGTTCCCCTCTTTTCTTAACCCTATGTTAAGCTTTACTGTTACCCATATTTATGTAAACAAAACCCTTCATTGATTTTTTCTTTTTTAATTTTCTGAATTTATTAGTATGGGCATACAAATCAAGCGTGGGAAAATAGCTTTCAAGCAATATTTAAAAATGAATGAGGTTAGGGAAACGTATACTTCTTCCTGCCTTGCAAAGAAATTAAGGTACCCCTTTGAAGAAAGTTTAGTTCTGAAATTTTAGCTTAATGTTTAATGAATTTGATTTATTGCGTATATGTTGCGTAATAAAACGTGACATGAATGTATTAATATCTCAAAGAGTTTTCGTATGAGAGGGTGATACGCGATCAAAGTTGATTGAGAAAAGACCCTTATTTAAAACTCTTAATTATGTTTTGAGCTATTATTATTTAATTTTGCTTGTACTATAAAATTTATTAAAAAAAAGTAATTCAGAAAATGGAATAGGTATTAAACATAGCATTAATTTTTAACTAGTTTTTTGCTTCTAATATCGCAGCGAGTTTGAAAAAATATGGCGAAAACACACATTTAAAAAAATTATTTGTTAAGAATAAAATAAATGTTTGCAACGTTAGTCTTTTACTTAGACATAAATGGAGATAATATTTATGCAAAAATTTTAAGTATATAAACCATCCAGAATTGAATATTTAAAAACAAAGGAAATAATTAGAAAAATATCCGTATAATATACAGAATAATACTTATCTAAACTAGTGTTCTAATTGAAATCGAAACAAAATTCATGCGCTTTTGGATAGAAACTTTTATTTTGGATAAAAATCTGAAGTTTGAACATTTAATCGTATTTTTCTCCAAAATGTAATTGGAATACTTTAAATACTTTGATATTTTGTTTTAGTAAGTATGTTGTAACAGGTCAAGATTTTGTAGTCTATTTCTTCTAAAAAAATGTATCCTGATATTCATTCTAACTTTGAACCATAAATTAACCTGAATTTTTACCACTGGCTGACGTAACCGTAGAAAAATTTAAATTACAATAAACAAATGTAATATTTATGTTACTATATGTTATATATGTTATTTATGTTACTATATATGTTTGTTAATTAAACAAATTCTTTCTAGAGGCTATACAAATAGTGAGACATAAAAAAGTTATAAAAAGGGAAATTACTTTTGTAAGTTGTTTTTACTAAGAAAAAAAATTTGCAAAGAAGTGCTTATTTATTTATTTCAGTATTTTTTTTAAAAAACATTGCTTTGAGTTTTATTTCCTCAAAATATTCAAATGAATAGGTCTGATAATTGAGTGACATAATTTAGATCTCTATGGTATTTCACCTTTCTACATCTGACTGTTTCAGTCAGTGTAATCAGAATTTACAGTACAGAATTTACAGTACAAGTAATCAGAATTTCATTTCTACCCGATAACGTGGAAATGAAATTCTGATTTCTTGTCAAGCACTTACTAGTACACTATATTCAGTGTAGTAGCACTATATGCTAGTACACTGAAGCAACTTATTGTCTACATGGAAGTTATGGTGTTTTTTCACTAAACATACTCCTAAAAAAACTCTCCTGAACATATTATAAACTTATCTGACCATGATATTGCTTATAGTTCTTCATATATATATTTAGAAATTAATGCAGAAAAAAAATTCCAAGTACAAAATTTCCAAGTTCTAAGTAAAAATATATATTTATTTAAGTGTAAAAATGTCAATTAATATTAGTTGAGTTTTAAAAAGCTAATATTTTTTTTAAATATACATGAAATGTTTTTTTTAAATAATTTCAATATCTCCAATAACCAGATGATGTAATCTTTATACTTAATAAACAAACTAAAATTATATTTATTAAGCAACGCAAACGTGATGTTCCTAAAGTTGGTTTTAATATCTTCGTAGAGTCTTTAGCGCCTTTAGTCTTTCGTTAATAAGCATACATTGAGTTCATTTTCTCTGATCTGAGTTTAATTGATCTGCAGGCGAGCGCCATCTGGTAACAGAGAACGACAGGAAAGATTATTTTCAGAAGTATCGGGTCCTTAGCCGGAAATCACCCTTCTGAACACCTGCCACCATTCTACCCTACCCCTAGCCTTTGATGACCGTTGGTCACTAGTACGTCAAACTTGCAGAAAGAACTATTTTGCTTATTAGATTAAAAGGGAAACTAAAAGAAATTAATCTTGTTAAGCATAAAATTTATCTTATTCGTGAGGGAAATTATTAAGTCAAAATAAAACCATCGAAGTTTAAAATTTTAGAAAATGAATTAATAATTAACAAGTAATAATGGTAAATTAAAAAAAATTGTGTTTGAAAAAGTAATAAAGTGGTGATCTTGAAATTAATAAATAAAATAAATCATTTTTAGTCAAATCTTTTTTCATGAATAATTAATTTTATTTGTATAAATAACTTGAAACAATTGAGGAACGTGTGTTTCTATTTAACATTAAATAATCTTAAATTAGCTTAAAGTCTTTATTAATTATTAATCCAGGCATTTAATAAATTTTTTAAGAAAAACTCTCATGGGATAAATGTAAAAATATTTATATCACGCATCTTAACATAAAAACTGCATGATTATATCTTCATTTAAAATTTAGATTATATTAAGAAAAGGTATGAAAATTATTCATAATATAAATTACATGAAAATTATTAATAATAAAAATAGCTTAATGTTACATATTTTCGAATAAACAATATTCATTCAACATGCATTTTTATAATAAGAAAGTTTTAAACTATAAATTTTGGATAAAATTCGATTTTAACATTAAAATTTAAATCTAAAAAATTTATTATAATTTTAATGAATGTAACTTTACTAAACTTCAGAGGAGATCCACACTTTACGAATTCCGTAGCAAGGAGCAGATAATATCGAGGAAAACGATTTTTTTCATCACTTATTATTAAAGAAAATATGATAAGAATTTATAGTTTTATTATTATTTTCAAAATTTTTTGAAAATTATAATATAGACAAGCAAAATTAATGACTACAATAATTATTTTTAAAAATGATGCTAAGGATATTTTTAAAAATATTCCGAAATTTTAAGAAAATAATAAAAAAAATTTCTAATTATTAGGAAATTATTAAAAAGGTAAGGAAATGTTAAATTTATTATTAATAAAAATGATAATAACTATGTTCTGTATCTAAGCGCGAACGAATATCTTCTGAAAACGGAATAAAAGCTCTGTAAAAGTGTATTTACTGCAACAAAACTTCAAGTGCGGTGAAACTTTTAAATAGGGTATGATACAGTTAACGGATAAAACGAAAGCGCGCTACATAGACTAGATGATATTATTGATGATTAGCTAGATTATATTTTTGATGACTAGCTAGATAACGTTATTGATGATTAACTATATAATATTCTTGATGATTTGCGAGAGGATACTATTGATAATGAGATAGATGATATTATTGATGATTGACTATATGGCACCATTGATGATTTGCAAGATGGATGAAAGTTGTAGCTGAGTCTATCTTAAACAAATTATCTCTGATTTATCTTGAAACTTTCATATTTTTTATTTTATTAATTGGTTTTATACTCAATTTCATTTTCCAACTTTTTATTTAGTATTGATTTTTTTATCATTACAAAATACCATTTTTTATTATACATTAAAGTTTTCAAGAATAAATATTTGGTCGAAATGTCCGACCCAATATATATTTCAAAATGATTTAATTTTATTTATACGCCGTTATTAGTATTAACTATGTTGTTCGCTAAATTCTTGGTATAACAGGAAATTTTAATTCGAGTGAAATTTAAATTATGCAAACATTATTTGATTATAAATTATGTTGAACATATATTTTCAAAACATTTTGGAACATGAATTTATTATTACTTCTATTTACCATGAAAGTATATAACTCTTTAAAGGCAATAAAAATATTGATTCACAACCACAGATCAGTTGTCAAAGTTTTCTCGTTTTAAGGTTAATAACAAATTTTCAAACAGGTATACAAAACTTATTAATTAAATTTTTGATATTTTGCAAATAATTAGCATATAATTTATAACAATAATTTAGTTTAATAAACAATATGTCAACAGGAGTCACTAAATTTTTATTCCAATAGAAAGTTGGACATTATTATTAAAAAATTACTAACTTTATGAAATTTAAATTTGACAGATGTATGAAGCACAATGAAAAAATTTTAAAATTTCAAAGAAATTATTGAAATATCATTGCAAGCTTATAAATGTAACCCTGTAAAATGAAAAAAAAAATTTTATAATGACAAAACAAGATTATTTTAAAAACTTATTTAAAGTTCATTTGAATTATTACAAGTTTCAAAACTCAAACACTTTGCTTTGAAAATTTAAAAAAACTACAGTAGATATTTAAATTTAAAAAAAAAACCTCATCACTATTATAGTGGCATTAAATAAAGCTCAATTATTTATAAAAACAATTTAAATCCTATTGAGTAAAGCAACACAAAATATTTAATGACTTAAGTCACATTGGATGAAACTAAATTTATTAGAGATGATTATGGTCATATTGAATGATTAGATGAAGCAACTCATAAATTTGAATTACTTTTTAGGATTTACATTAAGTAAACTCATTTATAAACAAATAATTTTTGTCTAATCGAGTAAAGCAACATGAAAAATTTATAGTCATTGAATCTGTGACATTGAACTAAGCTAACTCGTTTATGAAAAAAAAATAGTGCGTGGAGTCCCTCCGCGCGGAAGAAGTTAAACTTCGCAACCTGCGACGTTAATTGTAGAAGAATCAGCAGTCGTAGAAGGATCACTAGTTCCATTCAACGACTCTTTTTCCTGCTCCGCTCGCTTCCATGCTCTGTAATCACGTGAATATTGTGCATTTTTCCCTCTTAGACTTCTTGAACCAGTGAAAGTGCTTGTGGTTGCCTCATCGTCTCGCCCTGGAAAATGTATTTGCATTAATAATTTATGTGAATGCGTCATAATGTAATTTCAGAAGAGAAAACCTAACAATCAATTGATATTCACAAGAGACGTACCTTGACATAACCTTAAATCCGTCGCATTGTCCGTGGGATTGTTTTCACTCACTTTTTACAATTGTTATCCACTAAATTTGAAAATAAAAAATACTACCCAATTAAATTATATGTGTATCAAAACAAACTAAAAAAATATTTATAGAAAAACAATACTTTTATGATTTTTATTATTTTTATGCTAGTGAGAACCAAAACAATATGGAAATGAAGGAGGGAAAACTGGATCCTACCTCTTGATTTCCTGGCCAATGAAAATCTAGCGTTAAACGTTTAACGCAACCTTGTTGGAAGTCGCATAAGAAGTATAACTTCAATAGCTTCGGTCGCATTAAATGATCGAACATAAAATTTTAATTAATTATGTGACATTAAATAAGGCTCACTGATTTATAAAATAGTTTCTGTCTTATTGGGTATAGAAACATGAAAAAATAAATTACTACAGTGACATACATTAAATAGAGCTGACTCATTTATAAAAATAAATTTTTGTCTTATTGGGTAAGGCAACATGAAAAAATAAATTACTTCAGTGACATACATTAAATAGAGCTAACTCATTTATAAAATTAAATCTTTGTCTTATTGGGTAAAGCAACTTGAAAAATCAAATTATATTTGTAACATTACATTAAAAAAAACTAAGTTTAAAAAATAATAGTAATTTTGGTCGTAATTGAACAAAGCAACATAAAAATTGCTTAAGATAGAATTTTATGCAAGTAGTATAAGCAATTACTAAAGAAAGCTGACGTTTATGGAAAAGGGAAGGAAAAAAAACATTTCTCGCCATTTTCTTCCAAAGATTCTATTTTGTTTCCCTCACTACAAATGACACTATAAGTAAATATCTCGTTCTCTACACCCTGCTAGTCGTTTGGTGGTTTCCACCCTCTACAAGGGGTGCTTAGGGCTAAATTGAATCCTCTTTTGCTCCCTGCGACCAGCGGTCGTTAGGAGCAAGAGTCCAGTTGGGATTCCCTTCGAACATGTTGTTTACTGTTATTTTCTTAGAAAGCACCTGTCCATGACGCCATTAGGGGAGGGAGGTGTGTGGTTTTATTCTTAGAAATAAGGTCACGTTGGTGGCGTTTAATGTCCCCCTTCCTCCCAATATGTTATAGGTGAATCACTGTATGCTACGAGACACTATGGTAATGGGGTGTTTTCTTGAGGAATAGAATTTGAATATTTACTCTATTGTTGAACAGAAAGAATTTAGAAAGCTGATGGAGTCATATAAATGCTTAAAACTAATAAGCATATTCTTATTCATGGATAGAAAAAAATTTAGAGAGATGATTGATACATTAATGCTTAAAACTAATAAACATACTTTCATTCATGGACAGAAAAATTTAGATAGTTGGTGGATTCATATCAATGCTTGAAACTGTCAATTCATTAATAGTCAATTCATTAAACAACTTAACTGTCAATTCATTAAAAAAACTTAAATAGTTAGTGGATTCAGGTTTCGCATCGATGCTTAAAACTGATAAACAAACATTTATTCAGTGACAGAAAAAAAACTTAAACAGTCAGTGGATTCATATTAGTGCTTAAAACTAATAAACTTACTCTCAGTCATAATAAAGAAGAAATTGACAGCTTAATGGAATAAAAATAAAAAAGTCATTCAAATGTAACAGAACATTTAGCTACATCTACTGCCTTTTTATAAAAATTGAAATTTAACATCATGTAAATTGGCTGCAACTTTAATAAGATGTTAAGAACCAGTTTTTTGAAATATCAAACAGGATTTATTTCGTGTCATTTTTGTATCAGGATATATTCTTTATGTATAACTTTTTTGTCGTGAAACCTGGACACTCTTACGAAACAACTACTGTATTAGTTTTTATGAAATTCAAATTTAATTGTTAAACATATAACATATAGTGGAGAAATGTAAATGTTTGAAGGAAATTGAAAAAATGTTCGCAAAAAATATGCAAAAAGAGCAGCATATTTTTTCCTAAAAAAAGTAGGTTTTAATGATGAGAAAAACCTTAAAAATTTAAAGATTTGAATTATACTAAGTGTCAATCAAGTGCTTATTTTAAAAACCTATCACATTTTAATGTTCATCCAATTTTAACACATATATTTTTAATTCAAAAATAAACCTTCAAAGCTCTTTGTAAATGTTGATTATATTTAGAGTAGTTTGTTCTAGGTATTTTTGTTTTTGCTTTTTTGTTTTTAAATAACAAGATTTTTTTCACCTCCTTCTCTTATTGTAACATTGTGTACTTTTATGTATTTGTTTACATCATTGAAAATATTTTCATGAATATTACCATTCCCTGCAATTTTTATTCTGAATTTTTATTTGAACAATTATTTATTAAATATATTTCGTCTGGAAAGGATGAAAAACCTTCCCAAAGCTTAGGATATTGGTTTTTGTTCACTTTTTTCTCTCATTTGGGAAATAACACCAGTAAACACTGACCAAAAATTGTTTACCATTTACTTCAACCTTGGAATACGCAGATCTCTTTGTCATGAGCACATGTCTCGAGCAAATTTCCGGGGAAAATTCCTATAGAATTTCATTGAAAAAATAAATTATTCATCACATTTTTAAATTAATGATACTGATATTTTTTTCATAGAATTTTTCTCTAATTGGGAGAGACTTAATAAAGATAAAAAAAACAATAGGCAGGTAAAAATAGTTTGTGATAATTGTTTGGAAACAATTCAATATCACGAGAAATATACATCGAATTGAAAAAGTGAAAATAGACATTGTCAATATTTTTTAAAAGCTCTTCAATGATACCTATTACGATCTTCCTCCCCATTCCCTTGGGACCGGATAGAGGACAGCTTTGAAATCTTAAATATGAACCTCTATTTTTTATTGCAGATTCAAATTCTCCAGAAAAAAGTAATTCTGTCTGACATATAAGCTTATGAAATGTGCTCCTATATAACCAAGAAAATTGAACTAGGATACAAACTGTTTAAATTGGGGATATCTGGAGACCCATCAGATAGGGGAAAAAGTGTTTCTGTGTTTTTTTTTCTAAATAAATTTTTAAAGAAATTGAAAACTTTGGTAAATATCTATTTTTATATGCCTAATCCGATGAAACTCGAGATTTGAAATTTCTCACCATTAACTATCCCTGTTACAACGCCATTTGTAAAGCGAAATGCGTAAACCTATAGGTCAAATAGAACTTTTTCGGGAAAATCCGAATCTGCAATTTAAAAAAATAGAGATTCATATTTAGGATTTTAAATTTGTCCCCTTCCTTACCCCATCGATTGGGGAGGGGTAAGATTGAGTTTTATAGGATTTAATATCTTTTAAAAAAGCTATTGGATGCGTTTAGTTTTACTTTTTCAATTTCATGAATTTTTCACGAGATATCTGACCTTTCACAAACATTTTACACCCTGTACATTTTTCATAGTAAAGTTTTCTAGAAGTTATGGAGGATTAATATGGTATTAAATTTAAGCTGGTATTAAATTGTATTAAATTTAAATTTCTGTACAACAGCTTTGAAACGATAAATTTGCATGTTACTGTAATCCAATTTAACACCTTAGTAAGTTTGAATCAAATAGTACAAATTAATACAAATGGTTTGAATCAAATAGTTCAACGTATTCCCTTTTTAAAATATTATATGAACACAATTGTTACAACTCATAATTGTTGTAACTCTGTTGCATCTTATTTATTACGTAAACGTAAATTTAACGTTAATCATATTTATTGTATTACATTTATAATGTATGTACTTTTTAACATAGCTAGTAATTGTTGCATCGCATTTATCGCGTGAGCATAAATTTGTCGCAACTCCTAATTGTTGCTTCACATTTCTAGCGTAAAAGTTTTTTAGCATAAACGTTTTTTAGCATCCTATTTATTACTTTCGTCTTTTTTTATTAATTTATAAGCACTCACGTCAGAGGAGCTTCTAAAGTTTTTTTTAAACTCATAAATCGTGTGATCATAGCTTTAAGTCAGGAACATGTAAAAAAACTGAATTCCGAAAAGGTTCGAATCGGAAAGTAAGAATGAATTACGAAATCGTAAGAAACTGAAAAAAATAGAAGGCAAAGATCAGAAATGTTTAAGGGTCTGTCCAAAGGGCAGCACTGTGTCTACTTGTTGAAGGGGGGATTCAGTGACAAGTAGGTGACATTCGCCGGCTCGCACTGTCACCTCACTGGACAACAGACGTCGATAAAGACGTCGATATCTCACCACTAGACTATGAGACCGGAACTGACGTCTCAGTGAGACAACAGATAGTGACCGGCTATTTCTTCCAAGATATTCTTCAAATATGAGTTTTACATCTTTAAAAAAATAAGTAGGTCGTAAAAATATAATATAATAATTTTGTCTGCGCAAACTAAAGATATTCGTATTTTTTTAAATGCTTAAAAATTTTAATTGTTTTAAAAATTGAATGAAATTTGATTTATTTTATTTTGAAATTTTTAATAAAATAGCTCAGAAACTCCTTGCTAAGCATTGGAAATTTTTCTAATTTAAAAAATTTCTTATCTCGAAATTCAGTCACGCTAATTCAGTTACGTTCATGCTCATAATGTCGTAATGATGTTTTTAATGTTGCACTAATGATTATAAAGCAGTATTGATGTTTATAATCTGTCTTGTCAAACATTTTTGTAGAAAAGAAGGAATAGAAATTTATGTATTTTAATGGCAGTGATTAAGGACTAAATTAAATGACTCAGAAGCCTTGCTAATCAATATTGTCGATAAGCACAACTATATTTCATGATAACAATTTGATATTCGTAAAACATTTTGTCTTGTTCACAACGTTATGTCTAAAAAGGCTTTTAATTCAAGAAATATTTTTGAACCATCAAATAGATTACTTTATTAGATTTTTTTCCTTCATAAAGATATGCTATTAAACATTTTTGTTAGAATTTACTGTTGTAACTAAATTTCCTTTAATACACTGCAAAACACACTGCAGTTTTTTTCCGCATCAGCTTTCAAACAGTTAATATTACTATACACTATTATATTATTCATTTACGATGCAAATTTAGCAAACTCGCAATTTAAAAAGATATTTCGCTGAAAAATTTGTTATTTTATAGTTTAAAACGAAGGTAATTGAAATTGTTTTATTACGAATAGTTTAAAAAATTATTATTTCATACATGATTAAAAATTAAAAGATATTCCGGTACCATATTTTTTAAATTAAATATTGTTATTTCACCAACAATAACCGATTCAAATTATTCAGGAAAATGCTACGCTGATGCTTTTTATTTTAAAATTCCAAATAGTTTTGAAATTACATCAGATTAATCAAACGCAAAACTAAGATGTAATTTGAAAAACTAGATCTTATTGCTTTATTTTCCTCTACAGAACACTGTTAAAATTTTCATTCGAAAATTATGGTAAAATAATCACTGCAATCTTTCTATCCGATTTATCGTGAAGTTAACAGTCAAGAACATTTTTTACTTTTTACGGTTCTGAAACCGTTTACAACTATTAGGATTATAAAACCATAAATACAAAACTATACCGATTTTTAACCATTTACAACTAGCATGGTTTCAGAACCGTATAAAAGATTCGTAACTGGACCTAGGAGTTCGGCTTTTCGTGAAAGGCATTTGGGCTTTTAATGGGCATTGAAGAATGCATGACACTGAAAACTCGTCATGTGTTGAAGGGAATGGAGGAAATACTATATTGTCAAGACTGGGATTCGATCACCAGTTCTATCGGTCAGAAAACAGACAGATTATCCTTTTCAGCTATAATATGTGCGCAGTTGCTAAGAACTCAATGGATTTACTACGTAGGTTGGTGCGATAAAATTCTAGTTGTTTAACCGTTTTAGGTGAAAATAACTTATCAAACTGTTTTTCTCGTAACTAACAGTTTGATTACCATTTTATTTGCGGTTGTTTGACTGTTTTATTTGAATATGGTGAAATAACAATTAAATAAATTGTTGTTTAACCATTTTTCCTAGAAATTTTTAGCAATGAATCCTTTGACGATTGCAATGTGTAAATAAACAAATCATTTTTTTAAAAATGTGGATTTTTTTCAATCCAACCATTCGATATTTTGATGATTTCTTTACTTTTAAAATTTTATGTGCACACACTTTCTTAAACACCATGTTGAACAGGTTAGGTGCTGAACTTTCACTTGGAGGAAACTAACCGAAACTAAGATCTATTGATAGAGGTAGGTTATTTGTCTACATTCACGACCTTAACTAAACTCAAATTAATTAGAAAACGGAATACGCCTGGAAAGATTAATATTTTTTATTCATTATAATCGAAAATAAGTTATACATTGAGCTGATAGTGTTTATTGTTTATATAGTTAGTTGTAATCTTAACTTACGAAAACTTAAATTAAAAGGAGAGCTTAAATGAAACCAAAGTTTAAAAGAAGTTACTATAGGAATTTAACTAAATCATGATACTATTTCGAATATTACCATCGCGTTACTATTGCATGAAATCATGTTACTATTTCTAAAAAAATCTCAAACTTAACCATAATTCCATTCAATACTTTTATATTGCTGCAGTTGAAAGTAAAAAAATATATATTTAAAAAAGCATTTGAATAATATTTTTTCTCTCACTTAATATTTGTTTACATGAATGCAGAAACATTTTTTATTGCTTCAAAACTTAACTTTCCAATCTTTTAGAAAATAATATTTTATTACTTTACAAAATTCTGGGGCATTTCTTTCTGTACATCTTTTGTGTACTTGTCAAGGATTACATAATAAATAATTCGTGATTTTTAGACAGATTTTAATCGCAAAAAATTAGGTTTCTTTTAAACAAGCAATAAACATAAATAAAAAAGAATCACAATTATTTTAAACATTTATTCATTCATTACAAAACTATTGAATTTCCAACAAAAAAAAATTAACCTAACAAGAAATTTATGAATTTATATAATTGACACAGATTAGTTTTATTTCTAATTAAGACGATATAAATTTTTTTTTTCTACAAATGTAATCAAAGTGTATATCAAGAACTTAAAATCAGCATCTTTAGCGCTTGATTAATTTACGAAAGCAAAACTTCATTAATTTCCAGTTTAAACTTTACACCACACTTCCAACCTGCTTAAAAAAATTCTGTTGAGTTATGATTCTCGTAAAAATAAACGAAATTAATTTAATTTTTGATCTATCTAACACATCGTTGAAAACAATTTTATAATAATAGATATGATGATCCAATTTTTTTTTTATAATTTAAACTGAGCAGCACGCAATTTCATTCATGTGCACTTATTATTTTATCCATCCTATAATTTTTCAAGAAGTTTTTCAATCTATGTATGCTATATTCACTGAAGTACAATTCTGATAGTATTTGTTTTATGCAAAAATTCTGATAGTATTTGTTTCATGCAAAATTTATTCTCATAACATTGGAAGTGTTTCCTTAATTTTAAATGTGCTAGAAATCTTTTTGAACTTCCTTTGTTGCTTTGAAGTTGTAAATTTTTCTCTCTTCATTTAATTTAATTTAGAATTGTGCTTTCTTTTTAATCATTGTGTATTGATAATTTATGCAATTAATAATGGCACTGAGACTTGCTCTCTTGTCTCATTGCAGAGTATCAGATGCGCAATGAAAACCAGAGAGCAGGGCCAGGCCGAAATCACCAGCGCAGAGGGCTCTTCCGACAGTGAGTCATCTTCTCTAAATTTCTTTCTTTCTTTCTTTCCTTCTTTTCTTCTCTTTTATGCTTGCTTAATTCCCTCTTTAATCCCTATTTGCTTGCATCCAAACATTCATCATATCATTATCATAATATAGTTTTAAAATCTTTAAAATCTCCGAAAAGTTACATAATTTGGAACACTCCTATAAAATGAAACACCTAAATTTTCCAATTTAATATCTTAAACTCTGTTATATAAAGTAAACTATCTTAATTAAAGATTATCATGAGTAATTATTTTAATATATTTATGAAAATCATTAAATCTGTCAAAGAATTACTTAATTTGAAACACTATCATAAAATGGAACAACAAGATTTTCCTATATAATATGATTAACTACGTTACATTAAGCTAACTTCATTATAAAAAAACTGAATTTCATTTTAGACCAGAAAAATTTTTGCGTTTTATCAGTTATGTTTATTGTTTTACAATTTCATAATTTCTGGTTGGAAGTAGAGCTTTTGAACAATTTTGTGCCATATATTTATATTTAGAGGAAACTTTTCTTTTATGCTTCATTAAGATATTAGGTAAAACGAATCCAAACATTTCTCCTTATGATTACAATAATTTAATTTTAAAATATCTTAAATACGCCAAAAATACACTCAATTCAAAATCTTCCTATAAAATGGACAAAATAATTTTACATTTTTATCTTTTATGTTTTCCTTATCACAACTTTAAAACTTTATTAACCTGAAAGTTAACTTTTTATACAAATTTCACCTAATACTTTTCTTTTGCCAAAACTTGACTTTTAATTTTTCTTTCACCGCATAGTTGAAAATTAATTAGAACTAAATATGTTTGGATCCAAACATCTATCACGCCATTATCAAAATATTATTTTAAAATTCATTAAATAAATCAAAGAGTTACTTAATTTGAAATATACCCATAAAATAGACCAACTTGATTTTTCCAATTTTAACTGCTGTATGTACCTCATTACAGTTTAATGGTTTGATTTTCTTAAAGAAAACTTCTTTTTTTGGTATTAATTATAAATTTAAATAACTACATCACTTTAACACCTTGTTGCACATTATTTCTTATTAATAAGAGTTAATTTTTTGCAATGTAAAAAACAAAGTCATATTTTGGGAAGCTTAAAATGATCATGTAATATTTTGAATAATTATTTAATGGGGGCAATCCTCTAAATTAAGCCACCTTGATTTTTTTAAATATGCCTATTTTTGATAATTATAGTAAATTATAATAAATTAATTAGAAAAATTAAACTCCGTACTACTCCCAATTATAGTTAAATTAATCTATTTTAAATTTATTTTATTTTTATCCAGTTTGTAAATATAAAGTAAATCATTAAACATAGCAAAAAAATTGACAATTTTAAACTTTATGCTTTTGATAATTTTATATAGGTAATAATTTATATAGATAGTTTTATTTAGGTTATATAGGTAAATTTTATCAAATAATATGAAACTGTATTTCCTTGTTAACTTCCCCGAATTCTGAACCAAAACAACTTCGGGAAGAGTTTCCGTTCATTTTGGTGTTCAAATTCAGCCAGAAACATGGTAATTTTTTCCATATTTTGGAAGTTTTGGTGATACTTTCTCTCAATGGGGGATAGAAAGTAATATTTAAGTTAAGAAATTAAAAAGACTATGGAAATTTGACTAATCACTAAGAAGAAAAGCAAAATTAAAAAGATTAAAACAAGTCTGATCAGCTGTTGAAATTTAACAGCTTTTCTGATAAGCCTTTTTCAATCTTTCTCAGTTATCTCCGGCAAGTAAACAAATTTATATAATTTTAGTTCCGCCTTCCTCAATGGAGTTCCTTAAATTTTGATAGCATTTTTGCTTTTTTTTTATACAAATATTTATTTGAGCCCCCCAATGCGTATATTGATTTTCTTTTTGACAAACATCAATATTTTTAATAATAATAATTATTTTAATAATAATAATAATTATAAAAATAATAATTGTAATAATAATAATTGTAATAATAATAATTATTATTATTATTATTACTATAATCAATATTTTAAATTATTATTGGGATGAGAAAAAATATAAAGTTGTGAAGAGCTTTTCGAAATACTGCATTATAAGTTCAATGGATTTCTTTTTTAATTTTAAAAATACATATTCACTGCAATGTCGAATCAATAAAAAAAGTTAGTTTTATANATAATAATAATAATATATGTATATGAAAGGTAGTGATTAAATTGTTTAATTATTGTTTAATTATTTATTGTTAATTATTTACAAACATTTAATTCCCCTTAAATGTGTAAATTTAGTTTCTTGATTTTTCTTAACTACAGCGTCTTCTTTTGTTAAAAAAATAATTTTGAATTACAGGTAACAGGTACGTAGGTAACTAATAAGGAATTAAAATTTAATGATTTAATTTTGAAAGAAACGAGTCTATTTGTTACAAAACATTCACTTTAATCAATTATGTATAAACTAATAGTGAAACAACCTCATTTTAAAGAAGAAATTCATCTAATTAGATTATAAAATTTAATAATATCTCATCAGTTTCAATAATGCTCATTTCAATTAATATAATGCATTTAGTTTAATTTGTAGGTTCATGCAAAAATTTATTTGAGTTACTCCTTTCAACTACGTTATTAAGTTATTTTGTTGTTAAATGCCTTCAATAGAAACTGTATGTACTCTTAATTTAGATGACTCAAATTTAGTAACTCTCTTTTGTAATTATAGCTCAAAAACATAATTTTTCCTAGAGTTTTTGGAAAGATTTGAATATTTCCCCTTAAAAATGATAAATATACATCAGCTATTTTGTTAATATCATCTAAGAAAAAAATTTAAACCTTGCATTAATTATTAGATACTCAGATATGTCGACCAAAATTGTTTGAACATAATAGCTGCGTTTGACAGCTGAGATGTTTTCTTATGATACTTCGATTTCCCAAAAGTAATGCAATATAATTACAAATTTGCAAATAATAAAAAATCATATTGTATTAATTATATAATACCATACAATAAAACTATGGTAAGTGAAATAATTTTAAAAATAAAATCTTCATATCTTTAAATCAATTTTATCTATTATTACCGAGCAAAGTAAAACATTTTCATATTCATGAACCTTTTTTTCTTACTTCGTGAAACATGAATTCATATTGATAAATAAAAAGCACTGTCTATAGTTGTAGTTGTAGTTCATTTACGTCGCACTAGAGCTGTACAATGGGCTATTGGCGACGGTCTGGGAAACATCCCTGAGGATGTTTCCCAGATCTGTATTATCTGACATGCCATCACAATTTTGATCCTCGGCAGGGGGAATGGCACCCCCTCATCGGTAACCTGACGACCTGCACGCAAAGTCGAGCACTTTGCTGTAGAAAAGTTAAATGAGGACCAATACCGCACGCCCTCGGTCTCTACGCAGACTGATCCAAGTGGTCACCCACTAACCAATGTTTAATTCGCTTTCATCTTCTTTTCATTTTTATAAAAAATATCTGATATTTTTAAAAGGTCAAAAATAAGACATAATTCAAAAGACGAAACTTTATCTCTTCTTTTACAAATAATTTATAATAAAAAAAATCATAACAAATTGACTCAAATTAGAAATAACGATTTCATTGTAAAATTCAAAAGTTATATTTAAATAGGATGCATTTTTTTGATTTAAAAATACTTAATATATAAGAAAAAAGTAAAAGCCTGATGTTTTATATAAAAATATAAAACATTTAGTGTTTTTATTTGAAAAATATTGTATAAAATGATTAATTACAACTTTAATAAACGCATGCAAGATATAATTTAACACTTTAAGTAGATTATTTCCGTAATTCTCTTCAATATAAGCACCAAATATCAGTTATTTAAATAATTTTTATTTAAAAATCCTATTTTTATTACTTTAATATAAACAAACCCATTTATAAATGAGTACTGTCTATTGCTTTAGGCTCTATTTATCATAATACAAAATTAATTCCATCTCTGTTTGGCTAATTTAAAATTTGAATACTTATAAAGTCGAAAATTCGAAACCGCCTTTGGTCAACTTCTCTGAAACATTCAATTCCTTTCAGGGAACGAAAAATGCATATTATTAGAAGGATCAAACTGCAATTTTAAAGCATATTTGGAAACTATTCTGACATTAATCTTTCCAAAGATAATCTTTGACTTTATAAAGTCCATATACGGCACTATTTGTCGAAATCGGAAAACTGTTGAGATAATGAATTAAACGGTTCGATTCTTTTCAATCCTATTCTATTTTCTATTTAATATATTTGTTGATATGTAAATATAATATTTATTTATGTGTACTTGTTATCTGTGACAGAATTTACTAAAATGCAAAAATTGAACTATGCTAGTTAACTTTTCATCCAATGATGGTATTTTAACGGGTTGCGTTGCAATCTTTAATGAGAGGGTCATGTAAAATGGAGTGCTTCGTAGATAAAAGTCCTATGTGCAATTTTTGAAAAAAATAGCTAGATTTTCCAGAAAAGGAAGATATTTTATCTAATTTAACTGTGCAAAATGGATTTATTTTGCCAAATCTTAAAATTTCAGAGATATCGGTGGATGAAAGTAGTAGTACTAAGTGACGGTGTTCTTTCTGTTTTTGGAGTGGAAGGTTTTAAGGGCATTTGATGCCAATATCCCTAAAAAAATAATTATTTTGGCAGCAGGTTAAAGCGCCAAGAGTGTGAACGTTGTGACGCGAACAGTTTAAGTGAGTGTTACAAATTTATAAATTTAACCATTAGGTAGTTTGCTGACAAAATATACAAATTAAGCTATAATATTTATTTTTACACAGCATATGCTAAATAAGCGTTGCTAACTAATAGATTAGATGAAAAATGTCTTCTAAAAATCTTTTTACTTACCCATACGAAATAAAGAAATTTAAATACGGCGACTATTTACTATTTGAATAACATGACACTTTTCTCGGAAATATGATACTACATTTAACATAATACTGTGATCCCCCAGATCACTTTAACATGATAATTTAATTGGAAGATAATACGATGAATCTTTTAAGCAAAGTATTTATTTATGCTTAATTTCATATTTGATCCTTGCGAAATGAAATGGTTGACTAAATCAACGTGAAAAAAATTTTAAAAAATTTAGAGGGAAAGCTTTGATGGCAATGTTCCCTCAGACTTGACGCTGTTCCAAAAGGGGTGGATTCAGTTTTAAGTAAAGTGTTTTTAATTACACCTGCGATGCTACTTGTTCCAAATTAAAATATTTTATAGGCAGATACATAAAGTGAAAAATAAATTTTGCATCTCAAGTCAAAGCATAACTTCCAATAACTAATTAGATAAACAGGACAAACAAAAAATTTATTTCATATTTTTTATTAAGAAACTTGTGATTTATATACTTTTAATTTATATTCATTTATATACAATGGCAAAATAAAAGTTATAAAGATTTTTTTAAATATAAATAGGAACTACTGATGATAAATAGAAATGCATAATTTATCCGATAACTATTTTTGAAACAGACTACTGTTATTTAAAAACTAATTTAAGTTTTATTGCAAGAAAAAAATACTTAAAAACAATAAGCAACTTTCTTGGGCAATTTATTTTTCTCTAATGTGAAGTCACACTTGCTGATTTCAGTTCACTTCAAACTCCTCTCTTTGCACACAAATCGCCACAAACATTAATCTCTTTAGATTAATCTTTTTTGATGAAAACACACCAAGAACCACCTGTTGTCCTATGGGTCCCCTGTTCGCCGCTATCGGATTTACCATTAGGTGCAACTCTACCCATACCACTGCTGAGATAGAGAGAGAAAAAAAAAGCTAGATTGAAAAAAAAGAAGCCAAGAAAAGAAGGAAAATAGGACGCCAAAGCGACAGATTTTTTTTTTCCTTTCGTTCTTTTTCTCTTGTTCTTGACTACTACTTCTGTTAGAAGAAACCCTTTTTGCCTTTTCCTCATAATGGACCTTCAGCTGGCCAACAAGGCGCGACGATTGCCGAGAGGCAAAGAATTAATTTTTCTTAATATATGAGATTTATACTTCTTTACTCAATGGAGAAAGTTACGGCAGATTATTTTAATGCAGCTTATAGCTTTCATCTACTTCGTAACTTAGAGAAAACAATAATTGTTTCAAATACAGTAGAATCCCTGTTTTAACGAACCCCTATTAACCGAATTTCGCACTTTAACTAATTTTATGAAGGTAAGGAAATAAATTTATAGGAAACACTGAATAGAAACATTGACGGAGAAGTAGATGATAATGAATCTCCAGTGAAAACTTACTTTCTCTGATGCTTTGCATGGTTTGGAAGCAGTGAAAACTTACCTAACGCTTCAAGATTGAAATGAAGAAGTATTTTCTTCCCTTCATGATGTTGAAAAAGAACTTTTTAAAATAATAAATCAAGGAAATAAGCATACCTTACTCACGAAATGATTTAAAATTTCAAATTAATCACCGCGTAATCATTCGCTGTATTTTAAGTTCTAGAATACAAAGTGTAAGATTTCTATTTATTTTATAAATTTGCTTATTAGAGATGTTCGGATATTCCATAAGATTGGTTAATGTATTTTTTTTTATTTTGATTCCGATATTAGGAATTATCCTCAATTTAGAGAATAATATTTCAGTCCTATGAATTTGCTAAATGAAGATCCGACTGTATATAGATATTCTTGAACCTAGTATACTAATTTTCATGAATATAATATATGTCAAAATGTTTATTTATTAAAACAGTTTCTTTGTGGGAATAATAACTGTTTCAAATATATAAATTTTCTTAAACCCAATAAATATATATATATATATATA
>NC_092212.1:28353973-28363885 GCF_043381705.1 Parasteatoda tepidariorum | reverse complement strand
TGAATTTGAAGTTAAATATATATATATATATATATATATAACGCTACTGCTTTGATTAAAAAATAGAAACTCTCTTTGTCTTCTTGTAATAGTGCTGTCCTGTGAGTTATGAAGTTAAAACTGCTTCGTGTGCATTATATTTATTATTGTGATTTGTTTTTACCACAAATTGCTGAAATGCTTAAAGGCAAATGTATGTTATCCATTGTATAATTTTACATAGTACAATCTATGGTAATTGTTATTGTGAGGTTCTGTAATTTTCGGGGCTCACATACGTTATCCTGTATTAATTAAATAAAAAACAAATAACTAACTGAGCTATGTTATATTTAAATAATCTTTCACTGTATTCTATACTGCAATCGCATCGTAGAATCTAATCAAAGAATATTTAATTAAAACATATTTACAAATAATATGTCTATTCTGAAAATATTACATGTGTAAGAAAGTACTTTTGAAATTAATAAACTACAAGCTTTAATATTGTTTTTTCGCATTTTTTTATTCGCATTTATTTTTAACAAAATAATACATTTGCTCTCATATAGCATTAAAGAATAAAGTGGCCCTTTTATTATAATGAACTCTCTTTGTTCTTTCTTTGTTGTAATTAATCATTTTATGAATTTAATCTAGCTCTTTTAACTGATTTAAAAACTGTGATATGAATCCTGTTTTGCAAATGTAAAAATACACAGTAGTAAGTGTACTAACTAATATTATTATTACAATCCAACTACAAATATTGAACAAATTATTCTACCATGTTTGTAAAACAGCAATCAGTCAAGTTTTGTTATTTAAAAGCTTCGCTTGAGCTGATGTTAGTGATTGATTGCCGAGATCTAAGATAGTTCTTGCGCATCAAAATCAACAAGTAAATTAACTCCCCCAAAAATTAATCAGAACCCACCTCCACACACCGAATGCTCACCAATTACCAATAATCATGTATTGATTGGTAAAAATACGGGACTTATAAGAGTTGTTTGTTGTTGAACTTGAAACTTTCCGACCGTTCTTTGGAAAAGCACTTATCGTTAAAATAGCAATTAAAGCAAATAGCAATTCCTTTTAAATACACACACACACTGAGAAAATAGCAATGGCTCTAAAAGAAGTAGCAAACATCTACGTATTGGTATTTCCATCAGTAACATCCAACTGAACTTCCAGATCCTGGACGCCCTTTTTAACGGATGAATTCCTCCACAAACTGTTTGGAATTCAATCTGCCCGGGTACAGCGGAGGAAAGTGTACTGTCTGTTCGGGGGATAGGTCCCTCAGGACTCGAACAGCAGACCACTAATTACCACGAACCTGCAAATAGAAGAATTTGTCACGTTGAAACTGACGTTCAGAGGGAAGGGAGGGCTTTGATTCCCCTGTCCCCTTGTAACAGGGTAATCCGGGCCGTTCCAGGCAACTCACTTGATAGCTTGGCGTGACGAAATCGAATATTGTAATGCCGGATCGAAATCCTCCAGCGTGATTAGGGCCCAGACCATTAAAGGGCGTTCTCTTCTTCCTTTTGCCCGTTTTCTTTGTAGACTTTCCTACCCCCATACAGAAATTTTTCCCATTCTCTTTTACCCTCCTGCCTTCTCAGTGTCCTTGTTGTAAACTTTAATGTCTATTCGCGCATATATTGAATGTCTTCTTCCAACATTTTCCTGAGACGCATGGGCTGTTTTCTTGCCGCCAACCCAAGCCAAATGGAGTTCCTTTTGCAAGTTTTGGGGATTTCGGGGAGATGTTGCGGGGAAATAAAATTTCTCCTTACAGCTCTCTTAAGGATATGGTTAGGTGGACTTAAATAGAATGGTAACCACGCATGCGTCGATTGGTTCTGAGAAAATTCAATTTGTAAGATATACTTTGAAGAGTTAAGTGCCCTATTTAAGGTCATAGGTTGTCTCGGAACACTGAAGAGAATTGATTGGCTATGCTAAAAGCAAACGGTAAATTTTTCTTAAACTAAATGTTCAAATATATTTAAATGCAGCTGTTTACAATTTATCAGTTATTTTTATTGCAATAGTTAACATGCAAGAAGAACATAGTAACAAACTGACTCTTCTAGAATTAATAAAATTCCTAAACAAATTGTTTGGAATTTTTTCAACCAAAAAAAGACGGAAAAAAACTCTGAATATTGAACACTTTGTTACTAAACAGCTTTTAAAAGAAATGTGTGAAACATAGTTGCATTTTCAATTGACTTTACAGAGTTTTAGAAATAATATGTTGTTGTATAGCTGTTCTACGTCATTTTTCTATAAACGTTTTGATTATAACGAGGAGTGAAGTCAAACACTTGGATATTGTTCTTGATATGAGTAAACAATTTTTGTCGAGTCATCATTACCGAATATTGAAAATTATTGAACCACAAAAGGCAATGTTGAATACTTGAGTCTACCATACTCATAATAAAAAGAAATAGAGTTGTAGATTAGATTCTCATAACCAGTTGATCAGCAATAGATTCAGCCTTAAATACAAATCTACCATTTTGAAATGTTTCCTTTGAGATTTGAGATGCACCATATTCCATCTCAGACAGTGAATATCTCGATGGTGTTTAGATGAATACTTAGTCAATGAATTCATTGTTCATTGAAAATTTTTCAATCAAATTTCTTTGATTGATAGAAAAAATTCCTTTGATTTTGTTCCTTGTTTGTTAATCAACAACTTATCTATATTCCCCCTAATATCGCAAAGTGAGCAATGGTGGCTCAAAGAATAGAGCGTCTGCCTACCCATGAGGTAACCCAGGATCAAATTCCAGCTGTGGCTGGTTGATAAGAATTCTGCTCATGACTCGCACCGACCACAATGCTAACGTAAAACATCCTCAGTAGTAGACGAATCATGGGTAGAATTTTCTTGCGATTGGGCTAACAATGAAAGGTTTCCGTTGTTTTTCCCTCTATGTAACGCAAATGCAGGTTAATCCTCCACGAAGGTAAATTTGTCCCCCTACTTGATTCAAGAGTTTCCTTGTCTTCTGGATTGGGTTCAAAATTACAAGGCTACAGAAATCTGCATTGATAGTTCTAAGCTTCAAAATTAGATCAGCTGTTAAAGGCTGGTTAAAAAATAAATTCAAAACATCACAGAGCATTCCTCTGTGAGAATACTATCCTTTAACTCATTATTTCAATCTGATTCAGATGATTCTCGTGAATTATACTTATTGTTCGTCTTTACTTAAATACAGTATTTTCTATCAACAATAATTTTAAATTCATTGTGAAGAAATGTAAAGTCTATCTCTCTTCTTATTTCGTTTTTCTCGATAATCATATCTATTCTGTCATTATCTACCGTGAGCGATCGTTTGACCGCTGAAAAATACATGATATTTTATAAAAGTTTTCTTCATTGAAATCGCAAACTTTATTAACTCGTCTAACTTTTAACAACTAATTTTAAAAATAGTAAGTACAAATTCTTATAATTTATTATTGATGGATTATTATCAAAGACAAATTCAAAAATTTAGCTCCAAAATGTCAATGTAAAGGAAATTGTTTGAAGAAATAAATAATATAAACGAACTATATTATGCTACATATANGATAGATAGATAGATAGCATAATAAATAGATATAAATATAAAAAGAGAACGAAAAAAAACACGATTCAATAGCACTCCTTTTTGCAGATTAAATCGTGTGAGCTGATGAATAGTTATATCTTTTATTTTCCTGTTTTTTTCATTAATTTTTTTTCTTCCATTTTCGGAATTTTTATTTCCGGTTTCTTGCTATTTGTATTTTTATTATTATTTTTCTTTTTCTCCCTTTTTTTATTGTATTTTTTTCCATGTTTTCTCTATATTTTGAACTTGCATTTTTATGTCTTTAACTTATGTAACTCTAATCAAAAGATCCTTGAAGTTGTTCGCGTCAAAGGAACTAATTCAGTTTTGAACAAAAGTGCCAGAATTTTTAATTCTCCTACTCTATATCATAAATCAATTTAATCCTCGGTTCTACATTTGATCAGAAAATGTAAAAAATTATTTTAGATAAACTTGCGCAAAAATTTGTGTAAAACTTAAATTACTTTTTAGGACATGCTTATCATTCTTTTAAAGGTTTTTTCAACTTATATCTATACATTTCTAGATCATACATGTACCAAAAATAAATGCTGATTTTCCCTCATACCAGTGGCTTTAACTGTCTGACGAGAAATTTAATTTCAAGAGAGGATTAAAAAAAAACTATTTAATTCCTCACGTTAATTATTTTTAAAATTAAACGAAGTTTTGTCTTTGGTTAGTACATTTGTCGCATAAAGATAATAAAAACAAAGACATGACTGATTCACGATTTTTAATTCACTCAAGATGTTAAAATAACAAATCTCCTCAGATTTGTTATCTTGTTTATTTAATCTTTTCACTAAAACAGCTAAAGGATTTGTTCAAATCACTTGCTCACTTTTAAAAAGATCTTACCACAGAGATGTTATTTTATCACGTTACGTAATGGTCTGGCTGAGAGATGGGATATAATCTCCTTATAATCACATACCTGGAACATATCAACAGCTGCTAATGAACTTTATTTATAAATATCAGGTTTCGCTAAAAAAAATCTCGATAATTTTGGCTTCATTGACAAAACATTTTGGGAACCACTGATACAGAAATTTATTTTCTCATTTTCAGTTAATAACTTGTGAGCTCTTTTTTTTATTTATTTTAATAAACAAAAACTAATCAAGTTCATAGTGGTTTAATCAAAATTTGTATGCCGTAAGCTGTCAACAACTTCTTTCTAATGTCTGTCAAAATAAAACTACTTACTCACGACTTACTCCATTTTCACTGCTTTTTCGGGTACAGAAATAGAATCAAAATCGCATATTATTTGAATCTAGCATCACGTGGCAGGAAAAGGAGAATAAGGGGGTACTTACATTATTTCAAAGTAGAAAGCCCCCTCCCCCCTGTGGGAAAAATTCTCGGCAGACGACTCGAATCCTTCTGACAGGAGGCTATGTTCGTCTGATAATTCCTCCACCTAATTAGTAATTCCTCATTAATAAACTCGCGCCCTCTCGTCTTGTTTTGCGGCCGCGCACTGGGATTTGTACCATTTCGGTGGCAACAATTCTTGTAGAGACCGCGAGACGGGAAGCCTAAGGGAAGAGGGGAAGGGGTTTCGCTTAAAAATCTGGACTTTTAATTAAATGAAAACGTGCCCGACGCGCTTATGTTGGTCGGAAATAAACCTCGTGAATCTGCGAGTGAAAAACTAGGTGTCCCATTCCTTCTCCCAGAGGGCTTTTAATTATAGAAGAGTTGAGTTGTATACCGAATGCTTTGCGAACGTATCGTTTGCTTTGTTTCAGTGAAAGCTTTGTACGATACGATTTTAATTCGGTATTGCTAATAAGAAGCATTTTTTAGCTATTGCTAAGACACTTTTAACTAGAAAGAGTATAGTGTGAAGTATTGTTAATCAAAAAAGTTTTTCGTCAACCTCTAGATATTTATTAATTTTTTGGAAGAGAAGGAAATAAAGCAGTGAATATTTACTCTAAAATATTCATGTGTTTATATGAGATATTTTCATGAAATAAAATTTAAAAAATTTATTACGGATTGTTTATTTTTTAATATAATACTTAAATAAAACAGTTACGATTTTTAAAAGCAATAAAATTTTTACAATTTGCTTCCTAATTTAATTGTATAGAAATTCTACTTTCCTTTTTCAAGTTAAAATATATAAATTAATAATCTAGTAGATTCGAAATCCAAAATATTTTATGGATAGTTTATTTTTAATAGAAAGCTTTTCAGTTAATAAAAAGCTTAAATGAAACAGTTATTATTTTTAAAAGCAAAAAAGAAAGAAAATTGAAATTTAATCTCGAATTTAAATGCATAGAGATTCCCCTCTTTTATTTTTCAATCAAAAATATTTAAATTAATAAAGTAATATAACTTACGATAGATTCAAAATAATCTGGTTTCCAAAATAATGTTTCACTATTGATTATTTTAATAAAATATTCTTTTTTAAAGTAGGTCACAGTTTTTAAAAAATAATTCCTTAATTAACTTTCAAATTTTCATTAAACCAAAAAATATCTATACTCAGAAAAAAAAAATATAGTAAAAACTACCAGAATATGGTAAAATTAACAGTATTTCTGGCTTTATGGGAACTTCAAAATGAGCGGCAATTTTTACCGGAACGCTTTGATATTGACTTTTGGTATAGTTAAAAATAAAATTTGGTTTAATTATCATGCTGTTTACTAGTAAATGTCTTTAAATTGGATAATTTTATCATGATACAATTAACATGAAATATGAACCATTTATTCAGGTTAAATTTATTTTTTAATTTTATACTTTTACAGAATGAGTGATAATAAGAACTATACATTCCGTTAAACCATTACTATACAAACGGAAAACTACCTAATGAATGGCTT
Source organism: Parasteatoda tepidariorum (assembly GCF_043381705.1). Taxonomy (NCBI): domain Eukaryota; kingdom Metazoa; phylum Arthropoda; class Arachnida; order Araneae; family Theridiidae; genus Parasteatoda; species Parasteatoda tepidariorum. The sequence continues at coordinate 28,357,410 of NC_092212.1, read as the reverse complement.
AAAAACGGAATATTTTGGTTTTATTGCTAGAATTATTTTTTGTTACCAGAAATATCGTTACCATAGAAGTTCGATCATTTTACCATTTTTTTTTTATTCTAGTATAATTTTTTCTATATTTTATTTCACTAACACTTAGCTATTTTGTCTCCCCCCTAATAAAATCAAACATTTAAAAGGCAACTATCAAAAGCTGTACATTATGAATATTTTCAGAGTTGTCGTAAGTACAAGTGAGCCATTTGCCATGGCCCTACTTTGAACCGTTTGCCATGGCCAAGTGCAGTCTTATTGAAAGTAATAATAATGATAATAAATTTGAAAATTTTACTTATATATTGACTTATTTATTTATTTTTAATTATTTAACATTGAAAATTCGAAAATTTTGTCTTTTATTTTATAATAACGATGAAACAGAAAAAAAGACCCTACATTTTAGAGAGCACCAAACGAAAAAAAAAACTTGTGTATAGAATTGTAAAATAAGATTAATTTAAATATTTTTTGTTGATTATTTAAGTAGGACTCTTAAAGTTTAATTTGGTTTTTTTTTTTTGCGCACCGATTTTATGTGAAACCGTCAAACCAGGACCTAAGATTTAAAAAAAAAAGCATATAGGAGAAAACTATGACATCTTTAATCCTGATATCTATTCTACACTGATTAATTAAATGAATTAAATTAAAAAAGAAGTTTATAGTAACAATCAAAAATTTAAATCCATACATGGCTTGTTTATTGTACACAAATAAAGTGGCCAACACAGCACAAGCATATTTGCCGGCAAAATATAAGTCAGTTGGAAAAAAAATTACAATAATAGCTGCAAACGAGGTGAAAAATTGTTGAAAAAGCACAAGTATATCTTACTATTAAACTTTTTTAACAACAATTATATTATACCAGTATACAGGCAAATAGTAAGTATGTTAACTGTATGTTAACTAATAGTAATGTAGCAACTTTTAATCACTTTTCACAATTCACATTTAGGAAAAAATAATAAGTTTCAATTCATATTACCATGTTTTAGTGCATGATGCATACGCAAATGAAAATTAAATTTATTCATTTATTGTTAGAAGGGCAAATGCCAGCTTGTGTGCTCATTACAATGTAAGTTAATAAGCCAGTTAAAGAACAGGAAGTACAAGTTTGGGGAAAAATAAAATGAAGATACATCTAGGGTTAATGCGAGATTCAAACCAGCTATCTCCATGCTGCAGAGCGAATCAAAATTAGAAAAAAAATTCACAATTAAAGCTTTCAGAAATTTGTTTTAAAAGTTATTTTGAAAAGTTTATTAAGTAAGTTTATTAATGTAAAGTAAGTTTATTAATGTAAAGTAAGTTTATTAATGTAAAGTAAGTTTATTAGTGAAAAGTAAGTTTATTAATGTAAAGTAAGTTTATTAAAGTAAAGTAAGTTTATAAAAAGTTATTAAAGTAAAGTAAGTTTATAAAAAGTTATTAAAATAAAGTTATTATATAAAAATAAGTTTATTAAAAGTTATTACCATTGAAAATTTTTTGTTGAAACGAGGAGTGGGTAGATTTTTGTATACTGTTTCGATTATAACTATTTCAAAAATTCTTTTTCGAATTACGAGTTTTTTTGTAGAAAATATTCTCGCCACGCCACCTGTCAACTTTCAACTTACTCATTTACTTCTTGCAGTATGCTCGTCACTGATTCGAAGCCATTCGTTGAAACTCTAAAGCATCTCCTTATTAGTTTATTTCTAACTGCATTTAAACATAGTTCTGCAAATTGAATGCAATAATGTTGCTTCTAATTACACATACCAAGTGAACACATCAAAAATGGTGCATTTATACATTAAAACAGAAAATGTAAGGAAACGGTCCGAAATAATAATTTAAACGCATTTTCAATTAACTCAAACAACACACATTAATATTTTGAGTACACGTTAAGACCAATAAATATTTGCATAATTTAAATATAAGCATGACTGTATTGCTTTGGAAATTTTCGATTGAATGTGTTAATTACATATAAGTTTAAAGGAAGAAAATTAATTAAATCAGTACAAACTGTTTCAATTACTACCCCCGCGTATGGCTAAATGTTAAGATTCATCTTATAAATCATTTGTCTACCTTATTTAACTCTTCTCGTTCAATTAGCGTGTGCTAGCTTATATGTTACTACTTCATTATTAAACTCATTATATAACAAAATCATACTCGTAAACATTCGCACGAAAAGCATAAACCTTACTCATAATGAGCTTCACAGTAAACACCTCGAACGAAATCGAAAGTAAAAGGCTAAAAACTTTAATTTAACAAGTAGGGTTTTGCCAAAGCAATTACAAAACGATATCCCTCAAACACCAAACCTCCCAATTAGCACTTTCACTCATTAACTCAGTTAAATAAATTTCAAAACCATCCCCCCTCTCAATGTTATTCTGACCGTTCGAAACCTCTTTTACCGTTCTACGGCCTCTACGTCTCTTAAGCGCCCTCTTGCGGCGGCTGCGGTCCGTCTATTTGCATAGCTTAGAAGAGAAACCTTAATAACGCTTTCATTGCCCCTTCAATGTACATAACGCGCTTTCATCCGCGAATATTCCCCATTCCACCGTCCATTCCCCCTTTCAAAGCCGAATCAAGGCTGAAAATTGACCATCAATAAATCCCGAGGTTGCTTTCACTTCTCTCTAATTTATGTGTGCCTGTTCTCTGGGAAAAGTGTGGAGCCCTATTTAGTTACTCACCCACCCCCTTATCCTCAACATTCTCTTTTACCTCAGTCGGGGATAAATTAAAATCAACACCGAAATTAATTATCCAATAACATTCTCTGTTTTCCGCCGTCACGTCATAAGCTAGAGCAGAGGCCTCGGAGAAAAGGCGAATGCTTTTGGGTGTGTTAGACTTTTGGCAAAACGCGTTTCGTCTTCTGCGCGAGAATCATACCGATGGGGATTTTAGTTCTATGAAGCGAATGCAGGGTGAGAAGTATAAACAGGCGGCAGACGTTTTCTTCCTTCACTTGGTCTGATAATTATTTTGGAATAATGGGTTTGGGAACAGCTTTTCAGATTTGGAGGATAGATTAGAATTATGATCATGGGTTTTGGTGAAAACGTGCATTAAAAATGGAATTATGTTTGGAAAACATAATTATGAATGGCACTTTGCGTGTGGACTTAATTTTGCTTTATTAAAAAATTTTGTTTAATATCAAGTTAAAATCTTTTTACATTTATAGAAATTATAGAACGTGTTCAACCATAATTTGGCTAAATATTTTGGAACCTTAATATGGCACCGAATTGCGTCATATTGTCAAACTTCTTAATTTAAGTGCACTGTGAATGGCCCTTTGTAGGTAAACTTAACTTCGTAGTTTCCTTTACAAATTAAACATAACTGACCAATCAAATATATATTGTATACCG